>NC_042986.1:40947013-40959513 GCF_901001165.1 Salmo trutta | reverse complement strand
CAACAACAACAAAAACTTGAAAAAGGATCACCCCTTTTAAGGCAATCTGGTGAAATGTGGTGAATTCTGACATTGTGCTTGAAAAGAGAGGTAGAAGAGAGGCTACAGCTGATCTGATTGAGCTCTGAATGCTCTCCATGTGATTCCATTTCAAAACTTGGTTGTTTTCCTCTCAACGTAGACGAGTGAAGAAATGAATACGATTTCGTTCTTATCAATCAGCCAATCAGGAGCTTTGACAAGGTCACGAGAAGACAATGGTTCCTTAGACAATGGCCACTGTCATTATATCAGACGGACGTCTGAAATGTAGTTAGTTATCCATTTATTCTATCTTCTCGAACAGATTAAGCAACACGCGTCACATCATGCATGTATGTAACAGGTACACATCGAAGAGAGGTCGGTGCTCCTCGGGGTACATTGTGTGAATAACCATGCCATTCCTTCTGACTGGAGACGATCCAGTTTCAATAGCAGCCATGTTGAGGAAGAACAAAGCCAGGAAGTTCTTTCAAGCATCAGAGGTTAATCAGTTCTTTAACAAGCAGTTCCAGCTGTGAGAGTAATTCTACCGTGCTATTAAATGGTCAAAAGTATTGCACTATATAGGGAATTTTAGGGTGCAATTTGGGACGCACACCGTGTCTATGGTAAGAGTAGTGTAGAAAGCTCTTAAGGTTTCTACACTGCTGCTGCATCTGCTCAAAAACCCTCGAAGGCCAATTTCATCTCACTGAGTCATGCTCTCTGTATCGTAACGATGTTAACTTAACACATAGCAACCTCGTCGAGAGGTCCAGATCACTTTGAGTAACAGCTAATGTTTAATAAATAGACATTGGTAACATTTTACTCGACACTGACAGGTATAAGGCATTATGATGTAGTTATAACGTGTTATAACATTTGTTCTAGTATTAGTATCATCTTATAAATGCCCCTCTAGACGGTAAAACAGCTATTTTATGGTCTGAACCCCTGACGCTGCTCGTGATGGGATCTGACTGTATTTGTGTCCGTCACACTCCACCTAGAGTCTACAACGTTGTATTACACAGACTATGCAAGCGAGTCCAACATACGGTGTACATACCATTATACAGCGTGTTCAAACACAAAAACCAAACAGCTATTATTAAATTTAAAAAAAAACTACTCATCATATTCACAAAACCCCCTCTCAACCCAACCACATAAAGACATTTTTAACCTATCAAAACACAACAAAAGTGAGAAGTTATGATTAATATTCCTACAGTACCTCTTCAACTGTTTCCTCGTCCCCCCCAAAATCTGGTACTTGGCTGTCTTGAGACATGAGGTGGAGTGGAGTAAAATGGAGGAACTAAACCCTTCAGGGGATCCTTATATCTCTACACCCAGTTCTCTATCAACTACTGTATGAGTGATAGCAGCAGGAAGCCTACAATATTGGTCCACAGGTTAGTCACATGTCATTGACATAGGTAATCTCGAGGGTGAGCCATGGACAGAGAGAGAGAGGGAGATCCATGAAGCTGTTGTGTCAATGGAGGGGTGCCTGGGTATTTAAGGGTCATTCTGTATATAAACATTTGGATCATCTGGTGGTGGGAGCTATTTAAGTGATAATGCCCGAGAAGCTGGCGTTTGTAGGACATATTGGCACGGGTGTTGTTAGGCCCTAGACATTTTACATTTTAGTCATTTAGTAGACGCTCTTATCCAGAGCAACTTACAGTAGTGAATGCATACATTTCATTTCCTACATTTTTTTTTTTTCTGTGCTGGCCCCCCGTGGGAATCGAACCCACAACCCTGGCGTTGCAAACACCATGCGTTGCAAACACCATGCTCTACCAACTGAGCTACAGGGAGGGGCAGAAGTCGAATCTGTGCCAATATATCCTCCAAACACAGGCTTCAAGGGCACTTTTAGACAATGGGTTACCAACATATACAAATAATGATTGACGTATTTTCATTAAAAAAAAAAATGTTATTTCGATTAATGTATTTGTACTGTTTCATCCTTCCACGAGATTTAGTCCCGACACAAATCTAGGGTTGCTGCCCAAGCCGGCTGGTCGTTCGTTCTATCGGTTCGGTTCCCAGAGATGCGACTCAGTCGTTCAGTCTTTTTGTTCTGTATCTATGGACCCAGTCGTTCAGTCTTTTTGTTCTGTATCTATGGACCCAGTCGTTCAGTCTTTTTGTTCTGTATCTATGGACCCAGTCGTTCGTTTTAAATGTTCCATTGCCATACTGGCTGGCAACGTTCTAATCCCTTGCTAGCTAGCCAACTACAGCTGACTTTCAGTCAGGTTAAAAAGTGCAGCTAGAATAACAGCAAAGTAGTGAATTTGCATTTGTTTCAGCTGTTTTCTTGTGACATTTATTTGGATACATCCATAACACGCTAACGAGGCGTGATTTCGCCTGGCATAGAAAATGTGCTCTCTCGTCAGGACACTGTTGTTCAGAGGAGCTAGCCAACAACACAGCTAACACAATCACTTCAAACTGAAGCTGGAAAGACTGCGAACTACCTTTTTTTCAATTGACATGTCTTTGTATATATCCATACAATTTTGGCCAGCTGATTCATGATTTCGACTGGCTGAGAAAAGCTGCCTGTCTGTCTCATCCAGACTCCCAACACGTTCATTACCATGGGACAACTGGAGATTGAATTTGAATATTGAAACAATGTCGGAGAGACAGACAGCAAGGTTATTACAGATCTCTGCTGTTGAAAACTAAGTGTTAGTCTAAAAGAAATGTGAGATAATGTCTAGATGCTTTTTATAGTGGAGATCAAGTTTATAAATTGCCTGGCTGGGCTGATAAGACAGTGGATTGTGCAGTCAGATGGAACAGAGTAAATAGGCATTTTAACATCATAGATTTAGACGGTGGTAACTTGTGGAATAGACACCAGCTGGAATGCGGTTTTTAACCAATCAGAATTCAGGATTAGACCCCGTTGTATAACAGGCCCTAGCTGTCAATCATTGTTGAAACGCACTGGAAGCTGTTTGATGTAGAGATTACATCCCACCCAGTCTGACTGAGAGGACACCACACGACAGCAAATACGCTGAGTTTCATGAGTTCTTTTCTATCACCAGTAGTCAGATACAGTGTCTTCAGATGCACATTGCGCACCTAAACCCAAGTGGTTACTGATCCATAGTTATTAATCCATAGTTATTGATCCATAGTTATTGATTCATAGTTAATGATCCATAGTTATTGATCCATAGTTATTGATCCATAGTTAATGATCCCATAGTTATTGATCCATAGTTATTGATCCATAGTTATTGATCCATAGTTATTGATCCATAGTTAATGATCCATAGTTATTGATCCATAGTTATTGATCCATAGTTATTAATCCCATAGTTATTAATCCCATAGTTATTAATCCATAGTTATTGATCCATAGTTAATGATCCATAGTTATTGATCCATAGTTACTGATCCATAGTTATTGATCCATAGTTATTGATCCATAGTTAATGATCCCATAGTTATTGATCCATAGTTAATGATCCCAGAGTTATTGATCCATAGTTATTGATCCATAGTTATTGATCCATAGTTATTAATCCATAGTTATTGATCCATAGTTATTGATCCATAGTTATTGATCCATAGTTATTAATCCATACTTAATGATCCCATAGTTATTGATCCATAGTTATTGATCCATAGTTATTAATCCCATAGTTATTGATCCATAGTTATTGATCCATAGTTATTAATCCCATAGTTATTGATCCATAGTTATTGATACATAGTTATTGATCCCCTAGTTATTGATCCATAGTTAATGATCCATAGTTATTGATCCATAGTTATTGATCCATAGTTATTGATCCATAGTTATTGATCCATAGTTATTGGGAAAAACGTCTCTGAGCTGTCATACACAAACACACCTAAACCAATAGTGGGAATGATCAAGAATTATTATCAAGAATTATTAGGTAATCCTCAGATCAAACCTAATCTAAGGTTACTATACTCACCCTCCCATTATGGCCACCACAGTGTTAGCTGTAAGCTCCCAGGTTCTGTGGGGCCCACTCTACACCACTATTCCCTTACTCTGATACAACCTCAAGTGGAAAGGGGAGTGTCTACACTCCTTAACCTCAACACAAGGCCTACATTATGTTTCAACACGAATCTATGGGGACCATAAGGCCCTTTGCTCCATAGAAATATAATCTCTAGAAAGGGCTTGGAACCTTTAACCCTGGCAATTTGACTGATAAACTGAATTGATTCTATTTCTATGCTTTGTTCCACTAGGAATACGTCAAGTAAGTCTACTGGGACCAGACACATATACACATCTCTCTCTCTCTATCTTTCTCTACATCTCTCTCTCATCTCTCTCTCCCTACATCTCTATCTCTACATCTCCCTCTACATCTCTCTCTCTCATCATCTCTATCTCTACATCTCTCTCTCATCTCTCTCTCTCTACATCTCTATCTCAACATCTCTCTCTCTCTACATCTCTTTCTCTCTCTCTACATCTCTACATCTCTCTCTCTCTCTACATCTCTCTCCACATATCTCTCTCACTCTCTATATATCTCTCTCTACATCTCTCTTTCTCTCTACATCTCTCTCTCTCTCTCTTTACATCTCTCTCTCCCTCCATCTCTCTCTCTACATCTCTCTCTCCCTCCATCTCTCTCGCTCTACATCTCTCTTTCTTTACATTATCTCTCTACATCTTTCTCTCTACCTCTCTCTCTCTCTCCTGTTTAAATGAACCAGATGGTGACATTTTAAATGAATCATCATCGTTTTAGAACATTCTCTCTCTGGGTCTATCCAATATAATGTACCAGGTTCACCACCAGGACACATGGTGCGTGGAGAGGTGTTAATACCAAGCCAACCATTTCTCTCCTTAAACTGTTATGATTCATCCTAACAGTTCATCCATTTCAGGCTCACTACCACAGCTCTTCCAGTTCCAGCCTGTTGCCTCATTCAATCCAAAGACAACTTCCACACTGAGTGGACAATAAAGCTGTTCAAATGACTAATATATATATATTTTGTACTTCACCCGTTTTCCGATCTTGTCTCATCGCTGCAACTCCCCAACAGGCTCGGGAGGCAAAGGTTGAGTCATGCGTCCTCTGAAACATGACCCACCAAACAGTGCTTCTTAACACCCGCCCTCTTAACTTGTTTGGGATAGGGGGCAGTATTTTTCACGATAAAAAACGTACCCGATTTAATCTGGTTACTACTCCTGCCCAGAAACTAGAATATGCATATAATTAGTAGATTTGGATAGAAAACACTCTAAAATTTCTAAAACTGTTTGAATGGTGTCTGTGAGTATAACAGAACTCATATGGCAGGCCAAAACCTGAGAAGATTCTATACAGGAAGTGCCCTGTCTGACAATTTGTTCTCCTTCTAGGGCATCTCTATCAAAAATACAGCATCTCTGCTGTAACGTGACATTTTCTAAGGCTTTCATTGGCTCTCAGAAGGCGCCAGAAAGTGGAATGAGAGCTCTCCAGTCTCTGGGCGAAAAACAGCAGGAGTTTTTGTGAGTGGTCCTGCTGAGAACAATGACACTGGAGCGCGCGTCAACGAGACGACTCCATTTTTTTCTTTCAGTGTTTGAACAAATACAACGTCGCCCGGTTGGAATATTATCGCTATTTTACGAGAAAAATAGCATAAAAATGTATTTTAAACAGCGTTTGACATGCTTCGAAGTACGGTAATGGAATATTTGGAATTTTTTTGTCACGAAATGCGCCGGCGCGTCACCCTTCGGATAGTGACTTGAACGCACGAACAAAACGGAGCTATTTGGATATAACTATGGATTATTTCGAACCAAAACAACATTTGTTGTTGAAGTAGACGTCCTGGGAGTGCATTCTGACGAAGAACAGCAAAGGTAATCCAATTTTTCTTATAGTAAATCTGAGTTTGGTGAGGGCCAAACTTGGTGGGTGTCAAATTAGCTAGCCATGATGGCCGGGCTATGTACTCAGAATATTGCAAAATGTGCTTTCACCGAAAAGCTATTTTAAAATCTGACACCGCGATTGCATAAAGGAGTTCTGTATCTATAATTCTTTAAATAATTGTTATGTTTTTTGTCAACGTTTATCGTGAGTAATTTAGTAAAGTCACTGGAAGTTTTCGGTGGGTATGCTAGTTCTGAACATCACATGCTAATGTAAAAAGCTGGTTTTTGATATAAATATGAATTTGATTGAACAAAACATGCATGTATTGTATAACATAATGTCCTAGGAGTGTCATCTGATGAAGATCATCAAAGGTTAGTGCTGCATTTAGCTGTGGTTTTGGTTTTTGTGACATATATGCTTGCTTTGAAAATGGCTGTGTGATTATTTTTGGGAGGGTACTCTCCTGACATAATCTAATGTTTTGCTTTCGTTGTAAAGCCTTTTTGAAATCGGACAATGTGGTTAGATCAAGGAGAGTCTTGTCTTTAAAATGGTGTAAAATAGTCATATGTTTGAGAAATTGAAGTTTTAGCATTTTTTAGGTATTTGTAATTCGCGCCACACTATACCATTGGATATTGGTGAGGCGTTCCGCTAGCGGAACATCTGTCCCTAACAGGTTTTAACCCGGAAGTCAGCCGCACCAATGTGTCAGAGGGAACACTGTTCAACTGACGACTGAGGTCAGCCTGCAGGCGCCCGGCCCGCCACAAAGAGTTGCTAGAGCGCGATGAGCCAAGTAAAGCCCCCTTGGCCTGACACCCCCCTGACCATATGGGACTCCTGATCACGGCTGGTTGTGATACGACCCGGGATCGAACCTGGGTTTGTAGTGGCATCTCTAGCTTAGACCGCTGCGACACTCAGGAGGCCTAAAACCAGAAACCTTTAGGCTTTTGCTCAAGTAGAATTTTACTGGGTGACTTTCACTTTTACTTGAGTCATTTTCTATTAAGGTATCTTTACTTTTACTCAAAAATGACAATTTCGTACTTTTTCCCAAGACTAGTGACAAGAGACTGCTGAAGAGGCTTGTGTGGCAGACAGACAGACAGACAGACAGACAGACAGACAGACAGACAGACAGACAGACAGACAGACAGACAGACAGACAGACAGACAGACAGACAGAACACTTTACTCTGCTTTTCTCTCCTTTCTTTCCAAGCTGCGTCTTGACAACACAGGGAGTGATGCTGCATCTTGACAACACAGGGAGTGATGCTGCATCTTGACAACACAGGGAGTGATGCTGCATCTTGACAACACAGGGAGTGAAGCTGCATCTTGACAACACAGGGAGTGATGCTGCATCTTGACAACCCAGGGAGTGAAGCTGCATCTTGACAACACAGGGAGTGATGCTGCATCTTGACAACACAGGGAGTGAAGCTGCATCTTGACAACACAGGGAGTGAATATAAATCTGTCAAAAAAATTCAAGCTCTTCAAGTCCATTCACTTGTCTCTGAGAAGCTATTGTAGGTCTGCAGATCTGGTTAGATTTACATAAATCTATACTCATTCTACTCAATGCCACCAGAGGAGCCACAGATATAGGTTAGCTATATATTGATTATACCATCCGTAGACATCCACATATATAATATATATGCACACAGTAGATACACATACTAGATCACTTTAATATAGTGAGTAAACAGTGCAGTCACCTGGGTGTCATAGTAAACTCAGCAAAAAAAGAAACTTCCCTTTTTCAGGACCCTGTCTTCAAAAGATAATTCGTAAAAAATCCAAATAACTTCACAGATTTTCATTGTTGTAACGCCCTGGCCATAGAGAGGGGTTTTTGTTCTTTATTTTGGTTAGGCCAGGGTGTTACATTGGGTGGGCGTTCTATGTTAATTTTTCTATGTTTTTGTATTTCTTTGTTTTGGGCCGTGTGTGGCTCCCAATCAGGCACAGCTGTAGTTCGTTGTTGCTGATTGGGAGTCACACATAAGTAGCCTGATTTTCCTTTGGGTTTTTGTGGGTGATTGTTTCTGTTTAGAGTTTTTCCTGACAGGACTGTTTGGCTGTCGCTTTTGTTTATTTTTGTAAAGTGTTCTCTTTTCATTAAAATTCTAATGATGAACACATCCTCCGCTGCACCTTGGTCTAATTCTGACGACGGCCGTTACAATTGTAAAGGGTTTAAACACTGTTTTCCATGCTTGTTCAATGAACCATAAACAATTAATGAAAATGCACCTGTGGAACGGTCATTAAAACACTAACAGCTTACAGACGGTAGGCAATTAAGGTCACAGTTATGAAAACTTAGGACACTAAAGAGGCCTTTCTACTGACTCTGAAAAACACCAAAAGAAAGATTCCCAGGATCCCTGCTCATCTGCGTGAATGTGCCTTAGGCATGCTGCAAGGAGGCATGAGGACTGCAGATGTGGCCATGGCAATAAATTACAATGTCCGTACTGTGAGACGCCTAAGACAGCGCTACAGGACGGGCAGCTGATCGTCCTCGCAGTGGCAGACCACGTGTAACAACACCTGCACAGGTTCGGTACATCCGAACATCACACCTGCGGGACAGGTACAGGATAGCAACAACAACTGCCCGAGATACACCAGGAACGCACAATCCCTCCATCAGTGTTCAGACTGTCCACAATAGGCTGAGAGAGGCTAGACTGAGGGCTTGTAGGCCTGTTGTAAGGCAGGTCCTCACCAGACATCACCGGCAGCAACGTCACCAATGGGCACAAACCCACCGTCACTGGAACAGACAGGACTGGCAAAAAGTGCTCTTCACTGACAAGTCGCGGTTTTGTCTCACCAGGGGTTATGGTCGGATTTGCGTTTATCGTCAAAGGAATGAGCGTTACACCGAGGCCTGTACTCTGGAGCGGGATCGATTTGGAGGTGGAGGGTCCGTCATGGTCTGGGGCGATGTGTCACAGCATCATCGGACTGAGCTTGTTGTCATTGCACGTAATCTCAACGCTGTGCGGTACAAGGAAGACATCCTCCTCCCTCATGTGGTACCTTTACTGCAGACTCATCCTGATATGACCCTCCAGCATGACAATGCCACCAGCCGTACTGCTCGTTCTGTGCGCGATGGGCATCAAACAAACATCTCTGGACAGCCATCTGAAGGGAGTCTCCTTCGATTCAGACCAGAGGTCCACTAGTCTGGCCCTAGATCAGATTCTGCCGTCTCGTAAAAGTCCAGAATTGTTATTTTGACACCACCATCTGATCTGGAACCAGGCTAGATCTCTGCAGACACAGTGAGCTAAAGTCTTCTGTCACAGATAATAACAGATAGGAGATTGGTGTTCCAAAAAGATGAGTGTGTGTGTGTGTACCAGACAGTCTGACACGAACTGCACTGTGATTACAGTAATACACATTGTCAGGCTGAGAGACATCACTGCAGATAATTAGAGAACATTGTGGTGGAGGGGTACGGCCCAAATAGTACACCATTCCCTATATAGAGGGCCGTAGTATAGTACTCTATATAGAGGGCCCTAGTATAGTGCTCTATATAGAAGGCCTAGTATAGTACTCTATATAGTGGGCCCTAGTATAGTACTCTATATATTGGGCCCTAGTATAGTACTCTATATAGTGGGCCCTAGTATAGTACTCTATATAGTGGGCCCTAGTATAGTACTCTATATATTGGGCCCTAGTATAGTACTCTATATATTGGGCCCTAGTATAGTA
The DNA here is from genome assembly GCF_901001165.1 of Salmo trutta. Taxonomy (NCBI): domain Eukaryota; kingdom Metazoa; phylum Chordata; class Actinopteri; order Salmoniformes; family Salmonidae; genus Salmo; species Salmo trutta. The sequence continues at coordinate 40,949,803 of NC_042986.1, read as the reverse complement.
CTCTATACATTGGGCCCTAGTCAAACGTAGTACTCTATATAGTGGGCCCTAGTCAAATGTAGTACTCTATATAGTGGGCCCTAGTATAGTACTCTATATAGTGGGCCCTAGAATAGTACTTTATATAGTGGGACCTAGTATAGTACTCTATATAGTGGGCCCTAGAATAGTACTCTATATAGTGGGCCCTAGTATAGTACTCTATATAGTGGGCCCTAGAATAGTACTTTATATAGTGGGACCTAGTATAGTACTCTATATAGTGGGGCCTAGTATAGTACTCTATATAGTGGGCCCTAGAATAGTACTTTATATATTGGGACCTAGTATAGTACTCTATATAGTGGGCCCTAGTATAGTACTCTATATAGTGGGCCCTAGTATAGTACTCTATATAGTGGGCCCTAGAATAGTACTTTATATAGTGGGACCTAGTATAGTACTCTATATAGTGGGGCCTAGTATAGTACTCTATATAGTGGGCCCTAGTATTGTACTATATATAGTGGGACCTAGTATAGTACTCTATATAGTGGGCCCTAGTATAGAACTATATATAGTGGGACCTAGTATAGTACTCTATATAGTGGGCCCTAGAATAGTACTTTATATAGTGGGACCTAGTATAGTACTCTATATAGTGGGCCCTAGTATTGTACTCTATATATTGGGCCCTAGTCAAATGTAGTACTCTATATAGTAGACCCTAGTCAAATGTAGTACTCTATATAGTGGGCCCTAGTATAGTACTCTATATAGTGGGACCTAGTATAGTACTCTATATAGTGGGGCCTAGTATAGTACTCTATATAGTGGGCCCTAGTATTGCACTATATATAGTGGGACCTAGTATAGTACTCTATATAGTGGGCCCTAGTATAGTACTATATATAGTGGGACCTAGTATAGTACTCTATATAGTGGGCCCTAGTATAGTACTTTATATAGTGGGGCCTAGTATAGTACTCTATATAGTGGGCCCTAGTATTGTACTATATATAGTGGGACCTAGTCAAACGTAGTACTCTATATAGTGGGACCTACTCAAACGTAGTACTCTATATAGTGGGCCCTAGTCAAATGTAGTACTCTATATAGTGGGCCCTAGTATAGTACTCTATATAGTGGGCCCTAGTATAGTACTCTATATAGTGGGCCCTAGTATAGTGCTCTATATAGTGGGCCCTAGTATAGTACTCTATATAGTGGGCCCTAGTAGGGTACTCTATGTAGTGGGCCCTAGTATAGTACTCTATATAGTGGGCCCTAGTATAGTACTCTATATAGTGGGCCCTAGTATAGTACTCTATATAGTGGGCCCTAGTATAGTACTCTATATAGTGGGCCCTAGTATAGTACTCTATATAGTGGGCCCTAGTAGGGTACTCTATGTAGTGGGCCCTAGTATAGTACTCTATATATTGGGCCCTAGTATAGTACTCTGTATATTGGGCCCTAGTATAGTACTCTGTATATTGGGCCCTAATAGTACTCTATATAGAGGGCCCTAGTATAGTACTCTGTATATTGGGCCCTAGTATAGTACTCTATATAGTGGGCCCTAGTATTGTACTCTATATAGTGGGCCCTAGTATAGTACTCTATATAGTGGGCCCTAGTATAGTACTCTATATAGTGGGCCCTAGTAGGGTACTCTATGTAGTGGGCCCTAGTATAGTACTCTATATATTGGGCCCTAGTATAGTACTCTGTATATTGGGCCCTAGTATAGTACTCTGTATATTGGGCCCTAATAGTACTCTATATAGAGGGCCCTAGTATAGTACTCTGTATATTGGGCCCTAGTATAGTACTCTATATAGTGGGCCCTAGTATTGTACTCTATAGTGGGCCCTAGTATAGTACTCTATATATTGGGCCCTAGTATAGTACTCTATATAGTGGGCCCTAGTATTGTACTCTATATAGTGGGACCTAGTCAAACGTAGTACTCTATATAGTGGGCCCTAGTCAAATGTAGTACTCTATATAGTGGGCCCTAGTGTAGTACTCTATATAGTTGGCCCTAGTATAGTACTTTATATAGTGGGACCTAGTATAGTACTCTATATAGTGGGACCTAGTCAAACGTAGTACTCTATATAGTGGGACCTAGTCAAACGTAGTACTCTATATAGTGGGCCCTAGTCAAATGTAGTACTCTATATAGTGGGCCCTAGTGTAGTACTCTATATAGTGGGCCCTAGTCAAATGTAGTACTCTATATAGTGGGCCCTAGTATAGTACTCTATATAGTGGGCCCTAGTATAGTACTCTATATAGTGGGCCCTAGTATAGTAATCTATATAGTGGGCCCTAGTATAGTACTCTATATAGTGGGCCCTAGTGTAGTACTCTATATAGTGGGCCCTAGAATAGTACTCTATATAGTGGGCCCTAGTATTGTACTCTATATAGTGGGACCTAGTCAAACGTAGTACTCTATATAGTGGGCCCTAGTCAAATGTAGTACTCTATATAGTGGGCCCTAGTATAGTACTCTATATAGAGGGCCCTAGTATAGTACTTTATTTTGTGGGCCCTAGTATAGTACTCTATATAGAGGGCCCTAGTATAGTACTCTATATAGTGGGCCCTAGTATAGTACTCTATATAGTGGGACCTAGTATAGTACTCTATATAGTGGGCCCTAGTATAGTATTCTATATAGTATAGTACTCTATACAGTTGGCCCTAGTATAGTACTCTATATAGTATAGTACTCTATATAGTGGGCCCTAGTATAGTACCCTATATAGTGGGCCCTAGTATAGTACTTTATATAGTGGG
>NC_042986.1:40937013-40944513 GCF_901001165.1 Salmo trutta | reverse complement strand
ACTGTAGTCTGGCTTTTTTATGGCGGTTTTGGAGCAGTGGCTTCTTCCTTGCTGAGCGGCCTTTCAGGTTATGTCAATATAGGACTCGTTTTACTGTGGATATAGATACTTTTGTACCTGTTTCCTCCAGCATCTTCACAAGGTCCTTTGCTGTTGTTCTGGAATTGATTTGCACTTTTTGCACCAAAGTACGTTCATCTCTAGGAGACAGAATGCGTCTCCTTCCTGAGCGGTATGACGGTTGCGTGGTCCCATGGTGTTTATACTTGCGTACTATTGTTTGTACAGATGAACGTGGTACCTTCAGGCGTTTGAAAATTGCTCCCAAGGATGAACCAGACTTGTAGAGGTCTACAATTTATTATCTGATGTCTTGGCTGATTTCTTTTGATTTTCCCATGATATCAGGCAAAGAGGCACTGAGTTTGAAGGTAGGCCTTGAAATACATCCACAGGTACACCTCCAATTGACTCAAATTATGTAAATTACTTTATCAGAAGCATCCATGACATAATTTTCTGGAATTTTCAAAGCTGTTTAAAGGCACAGTCAACTTAGTGTATGTAAACTTCTGACCCACTGGAATTGTGATACAGTGAATTATAAGTGAAATAATCTGTCTGTAAACAATTGTTGGAAAAATTACTTGTGTCATGCACAAAGTAGATGTCCTAACCGACTTGCCAAAACTACAGTTTGTTAACAAGAAATTTGTGGAGTGGTTGAACCACTCAATCTTCAACATTTATAAAAAGAATAGGTCTGCACCTGTACTTCAATCGTCATCTACCCATACGAGCCAGGTTAACACCTGTACTTCAGTCCTCATCTACCCATACGAGCCAGGTTAACACCTGCACTTCAGTCCTCATCTACCCATACGAGCCAGGTTAACACCTGTGGCTATGTCCGATACTCTGATAAAACAGGTCTGCCTTTGCAACTATTTAGCAAAACTCACATAAATCAAGTATACCCTTGTGCAAGAGACACTTAACAAAACTATTGATCTTAAATATCTGTTATGTTATTACACTGATTGAGTTTAACGGTCTATCCATAGCCAATTCCCCCTGAAATAACAAAATTAAACTTTTTTTTTTACAGCCAGAATCACTGATTTAAGCATATGTAAAGGCTAATGGATGATGCTAAAATTATCTGTAAGATCACCTTGATCAAGTATATCCATAACCCAACTCAACTTCAATCTACTGAAAAAAATAAAAATAATCTGCTATGATTAAATATATATAAGTAGTTAGAGCCACTGTATTGTCCCATTGGTCACAATTGTGACCGCTAAAGATATTTTCATATACCATGACCATCATGGATTTAAATGAATTGAATAGGAATGCACATACAGTATGTTAAACTACACCCTTTTAAACATTCTGTTTACAAAGAAAATATTTTACAATTTCAACAATGCATTTTGTTTTAAAGCCGTTGAATGTAGACTTCTGTAAAAGTACACATTGCATAAATGTGCTTGTGGTCTTGCGACCATTTTGAGAAATCATATGAAACTTCTCTAAATCATACTAGACAACCTTGATAATGCATAATATATGACACATTTATAAGTACAGCTTTAACTTCTCTAGAGCCTGTAAAGTACAAAAGTTTTGTGCTGTCACTATTGTGACCCATGGAATAACACAGAAGTACTCCCCAAAGTAACAACACAGTGTGGTCAAAGACTTAGTAACTTAGTTGTAGTCATGATCTGGTTACCTATAACTACAAATAGAGTTATATTTGAGCGTTTTTACATATTTATTAACTTATTTCCGGATATCTTCTAAACTACCCACAATGTAGTATTTCTCGTCTATTGAAGAACCGGTGCTACCTAGCTAGTTCTAGCTGGCTAATGTTTGCCACTGGCCATGCTAGCATGTAATTACATACCAAACCAAGTGTTGGCGCTGGTGAGCTACTATGTACATCCACAAAGAAGAAACCATATAAATTCTTGCAAAAAACTGCAACTCTTTTTCTCCTGTGCATTTGGTAGCTAGCTAGGCTAGCTAGCAGGCTAAAATAACTAACTTTAGCTGGCTGGCTTGCTGGCTAAGATAACTGCATATACCAGTAACATTAGTTGATAACTGGTTAAATGCAGTTATGTATTTCCAAAACTTTCAAAAAATCAAAAAAAAACAACAACAAAAAAACCGAAAAGTGTGCATGCATATGTATTCACCCCCTTTGCTATGAAGCCCCTAAATAAGATCTGGTGCAACCAATTACCTTCAGAAGTCACATAATTAATTAAATAAAGACCACCTGTGTGCAATCTAAGTGTCACATGATCTGTCACATGATCTCAGTATATATACACCTGTTCTGACAGGCCCCAGAGTCTGCAACACCACTAAGCAAGGGGCACCACCAAGCAAGTGGCACCATGAAGACCAAGGAGCTCTCCAAACAGGTCAGGGACAAAGTCGTGGAGAAGTACAGATCAGGGTTGGGTTATAAAAAAATATCAGAAACTTTGAACATCCCACGGAGCACCATTAAATCCATTATTAAAAAATGGAAAGAATATGGCACCACAACAAACCTACCAAGAGAGGGCCGCCCACCAAAACTCATGGACCAGGCAAGCAGGGCATTAATCAGAGAGGCAAGAAGAGACCAAAGATAACCCTGAAGGAGCTGCAAAGCTCCACAGGGGAGATTGGAGTATCTGTCCATAGAACCACTTTAAGCTAAACACTCTACAGAGCTGGGCTTTACGGAAGAGTAGCAAAAAGCCATTGCTTTAAAGAAAAAAATAAGCAAACACGTTTTGTGTTCGCCAAAAGGCATGTGGGAGACTCCCCAAACATATGGAAGAAGGTACTCTGGTCAGATGAGACTAAAGTTGAGCTGTTTGGCAATCAAGGAAAATGTCTGGTGCAAACCCAACACCTCTCATCACCCCGAGAACACCATCCATGGTGGTTGCAGCATCATGCTGTGGGGATGTTTGTCATCGGCAGGGACTGGGAAACTGATCAGAATTCAAGGAATGATGGAAGGCGCTAAATACAGGGAAATTCTTGGGGGAAACCTGTTTCAGTCTTCCAGAGATTTGAGACTGGGACAGAAGTTCACCTTCCAGCAGGACAATGACTCTAAACATACTGCTAAAGCAACACTTGAGTGGTTTAAGGGGAAACATTTAAATGTCTTGAAATGGCCTAGTCAAAGCCCAGAATCCAATTGAGAATTTGTGGTATGACTTAAAGATTGCTGTACACCAGTGGAACCCATCCAACTTGAAGGAGCTGGAGCAGTTGTGCCTTGAAGAATGGGCAAAAATCCCAGTGGCTAGACGTGCCAAGCTTATAAAGACATACCCCAAGAGACTTGCAGCTGTAATTGCCGCAAAAGGTGGCTCTACAAAGTATTGATTTGGGGGGGTGAATAGTTTTGCACGCTCAAGTTTTCTGTGTTTTGACTTATTTCTTGTTTGTTTCACAATAATAAATATGTTGCATCTTCAAAGTGGTAGGCATGTTGTGTAAATCAAGTGATACAAAACCCCCCAAAAATCTATTTTAATTCCAGATTTTAAGGCAACAAAATAGGAAAAATTCCAAAGGGGGCGAATACTTTCGGAAGCCACTGTACATTTGAAGTTGACTGTTATAGGGAATAGGCTGGCTTGCCGGGTCCGGCAAATGTTTTTTCTGGCATGACTTTGGCATTCTGATCAGTTTTATGTAATTACTTTCAAAATTGAAAAGTGAGATGTAATTTTGCATTGGGACTTTTAATGCGTATTCTAATGCAAATCCATATGTTACATGTGATTACGTTTATGCTACCTACCCTTTAAGCAAATTAATTCAATCTTTCTGCACAGATGTAAATGCTCTGCTTTTTTATGATACATTTGTTTATTTAATAACACGTTATGTAAACAGATTACAAAATTCCAATAATCTAACCGTTAGTGATGTTTTGACATCTGATATGTTGTTGGCTACTGGGCTAGATGTTAATAACACATTGTCTGTCTGTGTGTCTGGGACTGGCACATGGCCCACTCAGTTTTAGGAATTTTGAGAGCTTGGGACTATAAGGGTCCTATCTGCATTTTTGCAGAACATAGCCTTGTTCTGTTCAATGTTCTCTACCTATATAGAAATCTAAATGCCCCAATTCATGTTGTTAAGTTCAAAAGAATACAAGATAAAAAATATTGCTGACACCATTCAAACCAATGAGGGTTCAGAACTTTAAAGCCTATTGCCTCAGAATCGTCTTTTTGCAGATAGAACCTTATAGTCACCAGCTCTTGATTTGCATGTTGAATATAATGAAAATATTGTATGTTTTTTTTTTACCCAGAATTCAAAGATATAGAACATGGCCATCAGTGCATGAAGCCTCAGTCAGCTACCTTCCTCCTGACTCCTCTGTTTCACAACATTCATATAGTCCTACACAACATTCACATAGTCCTACACAACATTCACATTGTCCTACACAACATTCACATTGTCCTACACAACATTCACATAGTCCTACACAACATTCATATAGTCCTACACAACATTCACATAGTCCTACACAACATTCACAACATTCACATAGTCCTACACAACATTCACATAGTCCTACACAACATTCACATAGTCATTCACAACATTCACATAGTCCTACACAACATTCATATAGTCCTACACAACATTCACATAGTCCTACACAACATTCACATAGTCCTACACAACATTCACATAGTCCTACACAACATTCACACTGTCCTACACAACATTCACATAGTCCTACACAACATTCACATAGTTCTACACAACATTCACACTGTCCTACACAACATTCACATAGTCCTACACAACATTCACACTGTCCTACACAACATTCACATAGTCCTACACAACATTCACATAGTTCTACACAACATTCACACTGTCCTACACAACATTCACATAGTCCTACACAACATTCATATAGTCCTACACAACATTCACATAGTCCTACACAACATTCACAACATTCACATAGTCCTACACAACATTCACATAGTCCTACACAACATTCACATAGTCCTACACAACATTCACACTGTCCTACACAACATTCACATAGTCCTACACAACATTCACATAGTCCTACACAACATTCACATAGTCCTACACAACATTCACATAGTTCTACACAACATTCACACTGTCCTACACAACATTCACATAGTCCTACACAACATTCACATTGTCCTACACAACATTCACATTGTCCTACACAACATTCACATAGTCCTACACAACATTCACAACATTCACATAGTCCTACACAACATTCACATAGTCCTACACAACATTCACATAGTCCTACACAACATTCACACTGTCCTACACAACATTCACATAGTCCTACACAACATTCACATAGTCCTACACAACATTCACACTGTCCTACACAACATTCACATAGTTCTACACAACATTCACATAGTCCTACACAACATTCACATAGTCCTACACAACATTCACATTGTCCTACACAACATTCACATTGTCCTACACAACATTCACATAGTCCTACACAACATTCACATAGTCCTACACAACATTCATATAGTCCTACACAACATTCACATAGTCCTACACAACATTCACAACATTCACATAGTCCTACACAACATTCACATAGTCCTACACAACATTCACACTGTCCTACACAACATTCACACTGTCCTACACAACATTCACATAGTTCCACACACAGGAATGTGCTATTCTCATAACATTTTCAAGAAATAACTGAACTGTGTTTTTCCCCCACTGAAACTGCAGGAAGAATATGCAGGAATTAAGCATTTCTTTTTTTTTTTTTTTTTTACATTTTAGTCATTTAGCAGACGCTCTTATCCAGAGCGACTTACAGTAGTGAATGCATACATTTTCTTCCCGTACTGGTCCCCCGTGGGAATCGAACCCACAACCCTGGCGTTGCAAACGCCATGCTCTACCAACTGAGCCACACAGGACATGTGGGTTTGATTCAGCAGATAAGGGTGTTGCATCTTTCACCAAGTAATAGTCTAAGACACAGAGATATTCTATATTCTATCTATTATATACTGTACGTTCTGTTCTATCATTCTACCTTTCCATTCTAGATCTTCTATTTCTATCACAGGAGGCTGCTGAGGGGACGACAACTCATAATAACGGCCTGGAATGGAGCGAATAGACTAGACCAGGTGGTAACCAGGTGGAAACTAGGTGGAAACCAAGTTGTAACCGGGTGGTAACCAGGTGATGTATTAGATACCATTCCACTCGTACCACAAACCCGTCCTCTCCAATTAAGGTGCCAAAAACCTCCTGTGATTTCTATGGTTCTAGACCTCAGAACATGTCAGATAAATCCTCTGTTCTGTAGCGGTGATGCCGGTGTGATTGGCGTACTGTTGGCGTACTGTGCATACAGTAATACAGCATAGTTAATCCTCTCGTTCAGTTATAGGGATGAAAGAGGATCACAGAATCACTGGTGCAGCAAGGTTACAGCATATTTCAATCCATCATAGAGAGACTGCCTCTGGGTCCACTGAAATATCCAAGCGTAGAATATGGATTGAGTCTGGCTTGAATCTCACCGTTTTGTGTCAAAACTAACGATAAGCAAAAACGACAACAATTCTACATTTACTTTTTAAGAACCATCTAGCAAAAATGAAAATCACTGAACGCAAGGAATCCATGGTGCTTTTTTTGGGATACTAAATATTTTGTTGAGAAATTTCCCCTCCTTTCCCCTCGATCAACAGGTCTCTAGCTCCCCAAACTATTCGAGCACAAACGTCGTCATGGAAACTCTGCCTTCATCCTATTCCCTACACCTACTAAATGGACCGAACGCTTCGATGTAAACATTACATAATCCTGTGAGGTAATTAAGTAACTGACAACTGTAAAATAGATTTGATCTTAATGAAAATAACCTGCATCCTCTCATTCTTCATCAGTCATACATACACAACACACTCAGTCACAGATAACATGGTATATAAACTACCCACTACCCCTCCATCCCCATCCCCTGGTCCCTCTCCTTACATGGGCTGGTTGAGTACTGCAGGCTGCCCCTCTTCCTGAAGGGGGACTGGGATTTGGGTTTTGCCCCGGGTCCAGACCCTGCTCCTGGGGACGGGTTGGACGACATCTTCCCTGGCTGGTTCAGTCAAGAAAGAAAATACCAGCACGGTGGAGCTGGAGCAGACTGCAGAGATAGAGTCAGGGAGCCACAAAGTAAGAGAGGAGGAGAGAAAGAGGGGAGAGAGAGAGAAAGATGTCTGTCTAAGAGAGAGAGAGAGAGAGAGAGAGAGAGAGAGAGAGAGAGAGAAAGAGAGAGAGAGAAAGAGAGAGAGAGAGATGTCTGTCTAAGAGAGAGAGAGAGAGAGAGAGAGAAAGAGAGCGAGAGACAGAGAGGAGAGAGAGAGAGAGCAGAGAGAGAGAGAGACGAGAGAT
>NC_042986.1:40790280-40936913 GCF_901001165.1 Salmo trutta | reverse complement strand
GAGGGCGAGAGAGAAGAGGGAGAGAGAGAGAGAGAGAGAGAGAGAGAGAGAGAGAGAGAGAGAGAGAGAGAGAAGAGAGAGAGAGAGAGAGAGAAGAGAGAGACAGAGAGAGAGAGAGAGAGAGAAGAGAGGGAGAGAGAGAGAGAGGAGAGAGAGAGAGAGGGCGAGAGAGGATAGGAGAGAGAGAGGCCAAGAGAGAGAGGAAAGAGAGAGAGGGCGAGAGAGAGAGAGGGCGAGAGAGAGGGCGAGAGAGAGAGCGGGCGAGAGAGAGAGGAAAGAGAATGTTTACTGTTAATTTTTAATTGTTTATTTCACTTTGTTTATTATCTATTTCACTTGCTTTAGCAATGTAAACATATGTTTCCCATGCTAATAAAGCCCATTGAGAGAGAGAGAGAGAGAGAGAGAGAGAGAGAGAGAGAGAGAGAGAGAGAGAGAGAGAGAGAGAGAGAGACTCTTTTGAAGGAAAGCCAGGGTGGCAGGCCAGCCTGTAGAGAGGGGTTGAGCAGACCGTGAACACAAGCCACTGGACTGGAAGATCTCTCTCTCAGGGGAGGGTGTAGGGTGGATGACCCACTATCATAAACAGGGATTATAATTATTTTAGGGGGTAGATCAGCTTTAATATTGCAGATGGATTGTAGCTTCCATCAATATAATTGTCTGCATCCCTTCCAATCCCCAGTTGATCTTTTTGCAAATTTATATATACACACACACACACACACGTACATTTTTATAAATATATATTTTTATATACAGTATCTCACAAAAATGAGTACACCCCTCACATTTGTAAATATTTCAGTATATCTTTTCATGTGACAACACTGAAGAAATGACACTTTGCTACAATGTAAATTAGTGAGTGTACAGCTTGTATAACAGTGTAAATTTGCTGTCCCCTCAAAATAACACAACACACAGCCATTAATGTCTAAACCGCTGGCAACAAAAGTGAGTACACCCCTAAGTGAAAATATCCAAATTGGGCCCAAAGTCTCAATATTTTGTGTGGCCACCATCATTTTCCAGCACTGCCTTAACCCTCTTGGGCATGGAGTTCACCAGAGCTTCACAGGTTGCCACTGGAGTCCTCTTCCACTCCTCCATGACGACATCACGGAGCTGGTGGATGTTAGAGACCTTGCACTCCTCCACCTTCCGTTTGAAGATGCCCCACAGATGCTCAATAGGGTTCAGGTCTGGAGACATGCTTGGCCAGTCCATCACCTTTACCCTCAGCTTCTTTAGCAAGGCAGTGGTCGTCTTGGAGGTGTGTTTGGGGTCGTTATCATGTTGGAATACTGCCCTGCGGCCCAGTCTCCGAAGGGAGGGGATCATGCTCTGCTTCAGTATGTCACAGTACATGTTGGCATTCATGGTTCCCTCAATGAACTGTAGCTCCCCAGTGCCGGCAGCACTCATGCAGCCCCAGACCATGACACTCCCACCACCATGCTTGACTGTAGGCAAGACACACTTGTCTTTGTACTCCTCACCTGGTTGCCGCCACACACGCTTGACACCATCTGAACCAAATAAGTTTATCTTGGTCTCATCACACCACAGGACATGGTTCCAGTAATCCATGTCCTTAGTCTGCTTGTCTTCAGCAAACTGTTTGCGGGCTTTCTTGTGCATCATCTTTAGAAGAGGCTTCCTTCTGGGACGAAGACCAATTTGATGCAGTGTGCGGCGTATGGTCTGAGCACTGACAGGCTGACCCCCCACCCCTTCGACCTCTGCAGCAATGCTGGCAGCACTCATACGTCTATTTCCCAAAGACAACCTCTGGATATGACGCTGAGCACGTGCACTCAACTTCTTTGGTCGACCGTGACGAGGCCTGTTCTGAGTGGAACCTGTCCTGTTAAACCGCTGTATGGTCTTGGCCACCGTGCTGCAGCTCAGTTTCAGGGTCTTGGCAATCTTCTTATAGCCCAGGCCATCTTTATGTAGAGCAACAATTCTTTTTTTCAGATCCTCAGAGAGTTCTTTGCCATGAGGTGCCATGTTGAACTTCCAGTGACCAGTCAATATGAGGGAGTATGAGAGCCATGACACCACATTTAACACACCTGCTCCCCATTCACACCTGAGACCCTGTAACACTAACGAGTCACATGACACAGGGGAGGGAAAATGGCTAATTGGGCCCAATTTGGACATTTTCACTTAGGGGTGTACTCACTTTTGTTGCCAGCGGTTTAGACATTAATGGCTGTGTGTTGTGTTATTTTGAGGGGACAGCAAATTTACACTGTTATACAAGCTGTACACTCACTACTTTACATTGTAGCAAAGTGTCATTTCTTCAGTGTTGTCACATGAAAAGATATACTCAAATATTTACAAAAATGTGAGGGGTGTACTCACTTTTGTGAGATACTGTATATATATATATATATATATATATATTGATGTACGCTGAGAGTCGTGAAGCAAGTTCAGGGAGTGAATACATTTAATAAACAAACAAACAAACAAACAAATACAACAAGAACCACGAACAGTGTACCAAGATGACACAGATACAGAAACAATAACGACTGGGGAAGAAACCAAAGGAAATGACATATAAAGGGCAGGTAATCAAGGAGGTGATGGAGTCCAGGTGAATGTCATTATGCGCCTAACGATGGTGACAGGTGTGCGCCCTAACGAGCAGCCTGGTGACCTAGAGGCCGGAGAGAGAGCACACGTGACACCACCCCTCCCATAATTGGAGTAAACTAGTGAACAACAACACTTAGGCCTGTACTTACAGCTTCTACATACTATATACATTTTAAGGAGACAATCTATTTTACAATAGTTGTATTTTGTTTGTTTTTACTCCTGTCCTTCCTCTAGCCTCAACCTCTCCCATCTATTACTGATGTCCTCCTCTACCCTCAACCATCTATTACTGATGTCCCTCCTCTACCCTCAACCATCTATTACTGATGTCCCTCCTCTACCCTCAACCATCTATTACTGATGTCCTCCTCTACCCTCAACCATCTATTACTGATGTCCCTCCTCTACCCTCAACCATCTATTACTGATGTCCCTCCTCTACCCTCAACCATCTATTACTGATGTCCCTCCTCTACCCTCAACCATCTATTACTGATGTCCTCCTCTACCCTCAACCATCTATTACTGATGTCCCTCCTCTACCCTCAACCATCTATTACTGATGTCCCTCCTCTACCCTCAACCTCTCCATCTATTACTGATGTCCCTCCTCTACCCTCAACCATCTATTACTGATGTCCCTCCTCTACCCTCAACCATCTATTACTGATGTCCCTCCTCTACCCTCAACCATCTATTACTGATGTCCCTCCTCTACCCTCAACCATCTATTACTGATGTCCCTCCCTCTACCCTCAACCATCTATTACTGATGTCCCTCCTCTACCCTCAACCTCTCCCATCTATTACTGATGTCCCTCCTCTACCCTCAACCATCTATTACTGATGTCCCTCCTCTACCCTCAACCATCTATTACTGATGTCCCTCCTCTACCCTCAACCATCTATTACTGATGTCCTCCTCTACCCTCAACCATCTATTACTGATGTCCCTCCTCTACCCTCAACCATCTATTACTGATGTCCCTCCTCTACCCTCAACCATCTATTACTGATGTCCTCCCTCTACCCTCAACCATCTATTACTGATGTCCTCCCTCTACCCTCAACCATCTATTACTGATGTCCCTCCTCTACCCTCAACCATCTATTACTGATGTCCTCCTCTACCCTCAACCTCTCCCATCTATTACTGATGTCCCTCCTCTACCCTCAACCATCTATTACTGATGTCCCTCCTCTACCCTCAACCATCTATTACTGATGTCCCTCCTCTACCCTCAACCATCTATTACTGATGTCCCTCCTCTACCCTCAACCATCTATTACTGATGTCCTTCCTCTACCCTCAACCATCTATTACTGATGTCCTCCCTCTACCCTCAACCATCTATTACTGATGTCCCTCCTCTACCCTCAACCATCTATTACTGATGTCCTCCTCTACCCTCAACCTCTCCATCTATTACTGATGTCCCTCCTCTACCCTCAACCATCTATTACTGATGTCCCTCCTCTACCCTCAACCATCTATTACTGATGTCCCTCCTCTACCCTCAACCATCTATTACTGATGTCCCTCCTCTACCCTCAACCATCTATTACTGATGTCCTCCTCTACCCTCAACCTCTCCATCTATTACTGATGTCCCTCCTCTACCCTCAACCATCTATTACTGATGTCCCTCCTCTACCCTCAACCATCTATTACTGATGTCCCTCCTCTACCCTCAACCATCTATTACTGATGTCCCTCCTCTACCCTCAACCATCTATTACTGATGTCCCTCCTCTACCCTCAACCATCTATTACTGATGTCCCTCCTCTACCCTCAACCATCTATTACTGATGTCCTTCCTCTACCCTCAACCATCTATTACTGATGTCCCTCCTCTACCCTCAACCTCTCCCATCTATTTCTGATGGCCGTCCGGTTTGATTTCAGTAAAACACAGTATGTTTTACATTAGTTGTCTTGTTATTATCTTGTTATTATTAGTCCCACCCTTCAGCTTCATTCAACTCCTCCCATCTATCTCTTAACACCATCCATTTTAGGATTTCTATTTGACATATATTTTTCAACTGTGCTGTGATGTTTCACAAAAGTACTGAACCCTTCTTTTCTCATTGTTTCTACAGATTGTAAATTGAAAATAAAGATTTTTGCTAAAATAATTATTATATTATTGATCGATTGACTATGACTTTTCAGATCACCCAGTATTGTCATCTGCAGAGTTAGCTCCAGGTAAATGTTGTAATTCTTTAGCCATTCCTGGACCTGTAACCAAAAACAAGCTACATATGGACACTACCAAAATAAATTATCTAATGACTCTGCCTCCTCACAGCAAAATCTGCAGAGCTGGGAAGGTTGTATCCCCCATATAAATAACATTCTATTAGTTGCAATAATTTTGTATAATAATTTAAATAGAAAAATTCTAAGTTTTGAATCCGGTGTCATTTTGCGCTTCAGTTCATAATGCCATGGAATCGGTAGGTCAAAAATCTCTTCCCAACTATTTTGCAATCTATATGGTACGGCTGTCAATTTTTTGGTCCTTAAATGAAACTGGTATACTTCTTTATTTATCACAGTTTCACACTTTATCCAATTACTTTCTTTAATGCCTTACTTTTCCCCCTTCCACTTTCCTCTTTCATTTTTGCGGTAATGTTGACAGCTTAGTACAGTACCTCAGTGGCTAGCCAGGACAGTTGACAGCTTAGTAAAGTACCTCAGTGGCTAGCCAGGACAGATGACAGCTTAGTAAAGTACCTCAGTGGCCAGCCAGGACAGATGACATCATAGTATAGTCCCTCAGTGGCCAGTCAGGACAGATGACAACATAGTATAGTCCCTCAGTGGCTAGCCAGGACAGATGACAACATAGTACAGTCCCTCAGTGGCCAGCCAGGACAGATGACAACATAGTACAGTCCCTCAGTGGCTAGCCAGGACAGATGACAGCTTAGTACAGTACCTCAGTGGGCACCCTTTTTCCTATGTAGTGCACTGCTTCTGGCCAGAGCCCTATGGGACTCCCTATTGGCCCTGGTCAAAAGTAGTGCACTATATAGGAAATACATTTGGGAAGTAACCAATGTTCCCTCTATTGTTTTTTGTCACTAAGCAAATTTCAGGTCTGCTGAGCACAAACTTGAACATTGTTAAATTTCTGTGCAACTTCCGGAATGCGTTTACTGTGAACACTGAGGCTGTACCCGCTTTAAGTTACAGTTTCAGACAGTGGTCAAGTAGGCTACTGTGGCTATTTGATCATAATGTAGGCCTACTAGAGTGGCCTACCATCAAAATTAATGGAGAAAATGCATCCCATAACATTTTAACATGGAAATAGCTGTTATATCGTTCAGCCTACAGTAGCAGCCAATGTGTGGTGTTCAATGTAGGCCTGCATTCCATGAGACTTTTGAAAAAACATGCAGGACTTGATATTAACCTGTTGATCCACTTGTCCTTGTGTTGTTTTAAGAAACCACTTTACAAAATAAAATACATCATAATTTCCACACCATTATTACAGAGAATAAGGCAAATTATACTACCCTCTGCCTATTGGCTACTTAGCTTATTCAAGCCTGTCTCAAAATACAACACTGCCCCTTTAAGAAAATAAAGCTCTTTACCTGACTCGTTTTTCACCGATGTCTCGAAATGTACACATTTTATGCTCTTGTAGGAAGCAATCCCTCCCCCATTGCTGACTACAAATTATCTATAACTGGGCTAGTAATGGTTATGGCACACAGGTCTGTGTAGAGTACGGGCCTGAGTCGTGCCTATCAATGCAATAGAATCCTACTCCGATGTGTTCTGCCTACAGCAAAATATCTTGCATAGTTAGTTTATATACTAAGTCTTGCATAGTTAGTTTATATACTAAGTCTTGCATAGTTTAGTTTCAGGTATGTTACATTGAAAGTGTCTAATATTGCGTTGATTCGATCACAATTCCCACAGTAAAGGGAAACGTTGATAGTGTTAACTAAAGGGAGAAAACTCTAGAAAGTTGAATGAAGTTCAATCTCGTGCTGGTCTGAGATGGCCCAGTGCACCTGCAGTTTAGAGGGAACATCGGAGATACCCCTCCTCTCCCACTGCGGTTTGGGCTCAGGGCTGATTCTCAGGGCTTTTACATAACAAAGGCATTCTGAACACCCTGCGGAAAAATAACAGCCTAGGCCCTAGCCTAATGCATAATGGGACGACTCCCATGGAATTCTGGGAAAGGGAGGTCAGCCAAGATGATTTACTTAGACACCTACAGCACACAGTGTCACAGGATGGCCAAAAAGATCAACAACCACCCGAGCCACTGCCTGTTCCCCCCGCTATAATCCAGAAGGCGAGGTCAGTACAGGTGCATCGAAGCGGGGACCGAGAGACTGAAAAACAGCTTCTATTTCAAGGCCATCAGACTGTTAAACAGCCATCACTAACTCAGAGAGGCTGCTGCCTACATTGAGACCCAAATCACTGGCCACTTTAATAAATGGATCACTAGTCACTTTAAACAATGCCACTTTAATAATGTTTACATATCCTACGTTACTCATATCATATGTATATACTGTATTCTATACCATCTACTGCATCTTGCCTATGCCGTTCGGCCATCGCTCATCCATATATTTATATGTACATATTCTTATTTAACCCTTTTAAATTTGTGTGTATTAGGTAGTTGTTGGGAAATTGTTAGATTACTTGCTAGATATTACTGCACTGTCGGAACTAGAAACACAAGCATTTCGTTACACTCGCATTAACATCTGCTAACCACGTGTACGTGACCAATAAAATGTGATTTGATTTGATTTTGATGAACCTTCAGGCAGACTTAGAAAGTGGCCCCAAATGGCACCCAATTTCCTATGTAGATAGACTGTCTGTCTAGGAAATTAGAAGTGTGTGTGTGTGTGTGTGTGTGTGTGTGTGTGTGTAGGTATGTGATTGATACATAAAAGACACAATGCAAAAAACATCAACATAATAGTATGAGGTATTACTTAAAGAATATGCCAAATATTTAGGAAAGTTAAGTAGCTACCTCACCCTGCTTTGTGACGTAGCCTACACTAGCTATTCCCCAGTAAGATCCCACTTGGCAAAGTCTAGGTTTGAGTTACATTTGGTTAGTTTTGAGTTACATTTGGTTCGTTTTGAGATATATTTGGTTAGTTTTGAGTTACATTTGGTTAGTTTTGAGTTACAAGGTGGGGGGGGGGGTTCTACTAAGTTAACATATGGAATTGTTTTAAGATGGTCATACCATGGATAATTTAGCTTTTTGATTTACAATTTTAGGACCCCTTTCGGTATATATATATATATATAAAAAAAAAAATATATATATATATATATATATATATATATATATATATTTATTTATTTTTGGATAAAATATTGAATTTGGACTACTATAGCCCATAGACATGCATTAAATAAGACATTCAGAAAACGGCAAAAAAGACACTCAATAATAATAATAATAATAATAAGGAATAAGGTTTTGAGGCGTCTGTCGTATATCGGAGATATAAGAAAGCTCAGGAAATATTTTGGTTTGTTTGGACACATTTACCCCCTTATTTTTGTTGACACAAAACTACCTTCATGCTTCCATTCGTTTGTATAGGTTACCAAAATGGAGAACTACCTCCATGCTTCCATTTGTTTGTATGGGTTACCAAAATGGAGAACTACCTCCATGCTTCCGTTCGTTTGTATGGGTTACCAAAATGGAGAACTACCTCCATGCTTCCATTTGTTTGTATGGGTTACCAAAATGGAGAACTACCTCCATGCTTCCATTCGTTTGTATAGGTTACCAAAATGGAGAACTACCTCCATGCTTCCATTCGTTTGTATAGGTTACCAAAATGGAGAACTACCTCCATGCTTCCGTTCGTTTGTATGGGTTACCAAAACGGAGAACTACCTCCATGCTTCCATTCGTTTGTATGGGTTACCAAAACGGAGAACTACCTCCATGCTTCCATTCGTTTGTATGGGTTACCAAAACGGAGAACTACCTCCATGCTTCCGTTCGTTTGTATGGGTTACCAAAACGGAGAACTACCTCCATGCTTCCGTTCGTTTGTATGGGTTACCAAAACGGAGAACTACCTCCATGCTTCCGTTCGTTTGTATGGGTTACCAAAACGGAGAACTACCTCCATGCTTCCGTTCGTTTGTATGGGTTACCTTCAGAAGAGTCCCTTGAGATTTGTGGGGGTCGTAGAGCAAAACTCGTGAGAGTCTCCCCATATTAGTTTATAGCCCAAACCGTTCAGACGCTACAGACAGAAATAGGCACATCAGAAGACCGATTATTTTTTCTTCTCATGGTCTGACCAACACCGCTGTGGCTCTGCCACTTTCAACTGCAGATATCTCTAGTTTAAACTCACAGATTTTGATGGCCATTTTTTAATTATGTTCATTAGACTGGTGCGTCAATACTCTTAAGGATTAAACGTTGAGTGGAAAAAATAAGAATTTCCCTTACGTTGATGACTTTTTGCAAATCCAATCAGTTTTCCACATTGATTCATTGGTTGAAATGACATGGAAACAATGTTGATTCAACCAGTTTTTGCCCAGTGGGATAGCTGACTCGTTTTCACTTGTTGTTTCTGTGCTTGTTGTGTTTTCCCCTTCATCTATCAGTCAACGTCACTGGTAGCACTTTCGAACTGATGGTAATCTGGTAATCTGTTCAAATCCCTGGTAGCTCTTTCTAATTGATGCTAATCTGGTAATCTGTTCAAAACACTGGTAGCTCTTTCTAATTGATGGTAATCTGGTAATCTGTTCAAAACACTGGTAGCTCTTTCTAACTGATGGTAATCTGGTAATCTGTTCAAAACACTGGTAGCTCTTTCTAATTGATGGTAATCTGGTAATCTGTTCAAAACACTGGTAGCTCTTTCTAACTGATGCTAATCTGGTAATCTGTTCAAATCACTGGTAGCTCTTTCTAATTGATGGTAATCTGGTAATCTGTTCAAATCCCTGGTAGCTCTTTCTAATTGATGCTAATCTGGTAATCTGTTCAAAACAAAGTGCAGCAGGGATTCTGATTTTCAAATGCAAAAATGTAAATATTTGTAGGCCTATTTATGCTGTTGTTCAATTGCATAGATCGAAGGTTGAACACTAATGTAGTTTTTCAGCAGCAAGGCTCGGACCAACTAGCCTGGCTAACACCTAACTTCCTCCTGAGTTCTGAGTCTGGAATGACTCTTTGATGTTGTCGACACAATGCTCCAATGATGTAAGGGGCTGTTAATTTACTGGTTGGCTCTGTGTCTTTATCATTCAAACACCCACAGCCCCCTGTGCGCTGCCCTCTTCCATTACAACGGTTGGATTTTTTAATTCAAACAATGAGAGGTCTCAACCCTCATGGATTTTTTAGAATTTGTAATTTTTTTGAGAGAACCAATTAAACCCGTCGCACAATGAGCGATTATATTACATTAACAAACGGCCTCCTTTCCAGACTCTTGTGGTCACAGCTCTCCCTGCGCTGCGAGTCACGTGGGTTGCCTCAGACAAGCTACAGATCAACATGGCAGTGTTGCCATGGTTTATACATTTGTTTATTTATAATGTCACAATAAACATGTCTTCAATCCCCATATCACACACTCACAGACAGAAATCATATGTGTTTACATTGTACAATCAGTTAGTGAGAGAAAGCCCAAACATTACATACATTTGTATATATCTGATTCAATGTAGACATGAATCCCTGCAAAGTTGGTCCCTGTTTCTGTCATGTCTTTGGTCAGGTTCGCGTGGGTCAAAAATAAAACAGCTTAATGATTGGTTGAGTAAACCCTCTCGCTTCGCCTCTTCCTCTCTAACTGCAGTCAAAACTTCATATGACCTCATTGACTTGTAGGCGCAAGCTGTACACTTTGTATACCCATAATGCAATGCACTTTGAAAGGTGGTGACCAATGACGGCCCATTGTCTCCATTCTGAGAAAAACGAAAATAAGAAAAAAGGAAGTCCAAACCATAGAGCATGCTAGAGGACTCCATAGAGCATGCTAGAGGGCACAGTAGAGGACTCCATAGAGAACACTAGAGGACTCCATAGAGCATGCTAGAGGACTCCATAGAGCATGCTAGAGGACTCCATAGAGCATGCTAGAGGACTCCATAGAGCATGCTAGAGGACTCCATAGAGCATGCTAGAGGACCATAGAGCACGCTAGAGGACCCCATAGAGCATGCTAGAGGGCACAGTAGAGGACTCCATAGAGAACACTAGAGGACTCCATAGAGCATGCTAGAGGACTCCATAGAGCATGCTAGAGGACTCCATAGAGCATGCTAGAGGACTCCATAGAGCATGCTAGAGGACTCCATAGAGCATGCTAGAGGACCATAGAGCACGCTAGAGGACCCCATAGAGCATGCTAGAGGGCACAGTAGAGGACTCCATAGAGAACACTAGAGGACTCCATAGAGCATGCTAGAGGACTCCATAGAGCATGCTAGAGGACTCCATAGAGCATGCTAGAGGGCACAGTAGAGGACTCCATAGAGAACACTAGAGGACTCCATAGAGCATGCTAGAGGACCATAGAGCACGCTAGAGGACTCCGTAGAGCACGCTAGAGGACTCAATAGAGCATAATAGAGGACTCTTCTTTGTATCTGTCCCATTATGGCGTTTGTGAGCGCATGGGCAGCGCCATTGAGGCCATCACTATTTTGAAGTAGTCAATTTTCTTCTTTTACTACTTCTATGAATTGGTAAGAAACTCAAAGGGTGCATACTGCCCCCTGGAGGGTGTTGTTTGAACAGGCATAAAGTCAAGGTTGGTGATTTACTGTCACCTGCAGCTATGGAATGTTTGCTCACGAGTATAATTCACTGGCTGATCCCTCCTGATGACCTGGATGGAATTATGTGATCCTTCCTTAACCCATAGGAAGTCCCACCCAGTTGACTACTTCAAAATGTTAAAAGGTCCTCGATGGTGCTGCTCAAGCTAAAATGGGCTTTTGGACCCTAGAGTCCTCTATCATTCTCTATGGTCCAAACCAATACTCTACTCTGTATTTGAAAGCTGTTGTATTGAGACAATTTAAAGCTGTTGCATAGGCCTGTGTAAGGTGCCAGGAGAGGAAATATGTCGTATTGAATGAGGAAATATCTCCTACTAGTGAGAAACACACATTATTAACGAGTCTCCCATGACCTAATAAATCAAAACAAAGTTTATTTGTCACGTGCGCCGAATACAACAGGTGTGGATCACACGTACATGTGGCTCACACGTTTGATCGCAAAGATTCAGGTGACGATCCATGGCATGTCATCACTGTTATGGTGACATTAATGTAGCTTGTTCTCTAAGACAAATTGACCACAGACAGTATTGCAAAGTCATTATTACATGGACATGTAAGCCATGTTGTGAATTGAATCACAACGTGTGTTGTCTGTGACCTGTTTTGGCAATAATGGTACTAGATCCTATCATTCATTAAAAAAATTACATTTTCAATATCAATGTATTTAGTTTAATGTCTGTAGCCATTTACAGTGCCTTCAGAAAGTATTCATACCTCTTGACTTATTCCACATTTTGTTGTGTTATAGCCTGAATTAAAAATGTATACATCATTTTTTTTCTCTCACCCATCTACATACAATACCCCATAATGACAAAGTGAAAACATGTTTTTAGAAATGTTAACAAATTTATTGAAAATGAAATACAGAAATAGCTAATTTACATAAGTATTCACCCCGCTGAGTCAATACATGTTAGAAAATCCTTTGGCAGCGATTAGAGCTGTGAGTCGTTCTGGGTAAGTCTCTAAGAGCCCTTCACACCTGGATTGTACAATATTTTGACTTTAAAAAAAAAAATGTTATTCTTCAAGCTCTGTCAAGTTGCCTGTTGATCAGCCATTTAAGTCTTACCATACATTTTCAAGACGATTTTCAAGTCAAAACTGTAATTACGCCACTCCGGAACATTCAATGCCGTTTTGGTAAGCAATTTCTTTGAAACATTTTTTCTCAAGTGCCTTGTTGCAAACAGGATGCTTTGGAAAATGTGTATTCTGTACAGGCTTCCTTCTTTTCACTCTGTCATTTAGGTTAGTATTGTAGATTAACTACAATGTTGTTGATCCATCCTCAATTTTCCCTTATCACAGCCATTAAACTCTGTAACTGTTTTTAAGTCACCATTGGCCTCATGATGAATTCCCTGAGCGGTTTCCTTCCTCTCCGGGCAACTGGGTTAGGAAGGACTCCTGTATCTTTGTAGTGACTGAGTCTATTGATACACCTTCCAAAGTGTAATTCATAACTTCACCATGCTCAAAGGGATATTCAATGTTCGCTTTTATACATGTTTTACCCATCTCCCAATAGGTGCCCTTCTTTGCGGGGCATTGGCAAAATATCCCTGGTCCTTGTGGTTGCATAAGTGTTTGAAATGTACTGCTCGATTGTGGGACCTTACAGATAATTGTATGTGTGGTGTACAGAGATGAGGTAGTCATTCAAAAATCATTATTGCATTGTCATAAGAAAACTTATTATGTGACTTGTTAAGCACATTTTTACTCCTGAACTTATGTAGGCCATAACACAGGGTTTCAATACTTATTGACTCAAGACATTTCAGCTTTTAATTTTTAATGCATACATTTATTTTTATTTTTATATATTATCTAAAAACATAATTCCACTTTGACATTATGGGGTATTGTGTGTGTAGGCCAGTAACACAGAATCTTCATTTAATCCATTTTCAATTCAGACTGTAACTCAACAAAATGTGGAAAAAGTCAAAAGGGTGTGAATACTTTCTGAAGGCACTGTATACAGTATATACGCTTTCATTCATACAATTCTGAACTATACAGCAGCTACTATACATTTATATGATCATTGATACAGTATGTGGAAGAAGCCTAATGTGAGTCACCTTTGTAGCCACTCCCTTGTTCATAGAGAGGAGGGGTACATCCAATGTTCCCGCTAAACTGCAGGTGCACTGGGCCATCTCAGACCAGCACGAGATTGAACTTCACTCAACTTTCTAGAGTTTTCTCCCTTTAGTTAACACTATCAACGTTTCCCTTTACTGTGGGAATTGTGATCGAATCAAGGCAATATTAGACACTTTCAATGCAACATACCTGAACCTAAACTAAATTAGTCTTAAGGCTATACTGTGTTTGTTAACATTTACAGTGCATTCGGAAAGTATTCAGACCAGTTGACTTTAAAAAAAAAATGTAACCGCTATTAGCGCGCACCACCGCTAACTAACTAGCCCTTTCACATCGATTACATCAGAGCAAAAACCAGGCCACGAGGTCAAAGGAATTGTCCGTAGAGCTCCGAGACAGGATTGTGTCGAGCCACAGATCTGGGGAAGGGTACAAAAAAATTCTGCCGCATTGAGGGCCCCAAGAACACAGTGGCCTCCATCATTCTTAAATGGAAGAAGTTTGGAACCACCAAGACTCTTCCTAGAGCTGGCCACCCGGCCAAATTTAGCAATCGGGGGAGAAGGGCCTTGATCAGAGAGGTGACCAAGAACCTGATGGTCACTCTGACAGAGCTCCAGAGTTCCTCTGTGGAGATGGGAGAACCTTCTAGAAGGACAACCATCTATGCAGCACTCCATCAATCAGGCCTCATGGTAGAGTGGCCAGACGGAAGCCACTCCTCAGTAAAATGATCATGGCAGCCCACTTGGAGTTTGCGAAATGGCACCTAAAGACTCTCAGACCATGAGAAACAAGATTCTCTGGTCTGATGAAACCAAGATGAAACTCTTTGGCCTGAATGCCAAGCGCCACGTCTGGAGGAAACCTGGCACCATCCCTACGGTGAAGCATGGTGGTGGCAGCATCATGCTGTGGGAATGTTTTTCAGCGGCAGGGACTGGGAGACTAGTCAAGATCGAGGGAAAGATGAACGGAGCAAAGTACAGACAGATCCTTGATGAAAACCTGCTCCAGAGCGCTCAGGACCTCAGACTGGGGTGACGGTTCATCTTCCAAACAGGACAACGACCCTAAGCACACAGCCAAGACAACGCTTCGGCTTTGGGACTTCGGGACAAGTCTCTGAATGTCCTTGAGTGGCCAGCCAGAGCCCGGACTTGAACCCAATCGAACATCTCTGGAGAGAACTGAAAATAGCTGTGCAGCGATGCTCCCGATCCAAACTGACAGAGCTTGAGAAGATCTGCAGAGAAGAATGGGAGAAACCCCCCAAATACAGGTGTGCCAAGCTCGTAGCGTCATACCCACAAAGACTCGAGGTTGTAATCGCTTCCAAAGGTACTTCAGCAAAGTACTGAGTAAATGGTCTGAATACTTATGTAAATATGATAATTCCATTTTTTTCATAATTTTTTTGCCAAAATTTCTAAAACCTGTTTTTGCTTTGTCATTATGGGGTATCGTGTGTAGATTTATGAAGGAAAAAACATTTCAATCCATTTTAGAATAAAGCTGTAACTGATGGTAATCAGTTACAGCTGTAACTGATGGTAATCAGTTACAGCTGTAGAAAAAGTGAAGGGGTCTGACTATATTCCAAAGGCACTGTATTTCTATTGTGGTCCCTGGATACAGACACATTACATAGATACAGACACATAGATAGACACACAGATACAAACACATAGATACAGACACATAGATACAGACACATAGATACAGACACATTACATAGATACCGACACAGTTACACAGACACAGTTACATAGATACAGACACAGCTACATAGACACAGACAGAGTTACATAGATACATAGATACATACACAGACACAGTTACATAGATACAGACACATTACATAGATACAGACACATTACATAGATACATACACAGACACAGTTACATAGATACATACACAGACACAGTTACATAGAAACATACACATTACATAGATACAGACACAGTTACATAGATACAGACACAGTTACATAGATACAGACACAGTTACACAGATGCAGTTACAGGCATTACAGAGATACAGACACATAGATACAGACACATTACAGAGATACAGACACATTACATAGATACAGACATAGTTACATAGATACAGACACATTAGAGATACAGACACATTACAGAGATAGACACATTACATAGATACATATACATTACATGTACAGATACATTACATAGATACAGTTACATAGATACAGTTACATAGATACAGTTACAGTTACAGTTACATAGATACAGTTACAGTTACATAATACAGTTACATAGATACAGTTACATAGATACAGACACAGATACATAGATACAGTAACACAGACACAGTTACATAGATAGACACAGATACATAGATACAGTTACATAGATACAGTTAGTTACATAAATACAGATACAGTTACATACACAGTTACATAGATACAGTTAGTTACATAGATACAGTTACATAGATACAGTTAGTTACAGTGCAGTTACATAGATACAGTTACAGTAACATAGATACATACAGTTACACAGACACATTTACATAGATACAGACACATTTACATAGATACAGCTACATAGATGCAGACACCGTTACATAGATACAGTTACATAGATACAGTTACATAGATACAGTTACATAGATACAGTTACAGTTACATAGATACAGTTACAGTTACATAGATACAGTTACAGTTACATAGATACAGTTACATAGATAGTTACATAGATACAGATACAGTTACATAGATACAGTTACATAGATACATAGATACAGTTACATAGATACAGTTACATAGATACAGTTACATAGATACAGTAACACAGACACAGTTACATAGATACAGACACAGTTACATAGATACAGTTACATAGATACAGTTACAGTTACATAGATACAGTTACAGTTACATAGATACAGTTACAGTTACAGATACAGTTACATAGATACAGTTACAAAGATACAGTTACATAGATACAGTTACATAGATACATAGATACAGTTACATAGATACAGTAACACAGACACAGTTACATAGATACAGACACAGTTACATAGATACAGTTACATAGATACATAGATACACAGACACAGTTACATAGATACAGTTACATAGATACATAGATACAGACACAGTTACATAGATACAGACACAGTTACATAGATACAGTTACAGTTACATAGATACAGTTACATAGATACAGACACAGTTACATAGATACAGTTACATAGATACAGTTACATAGATACAGACACAGTTACATAGATACAGTTACATAGATACATAGATACAGACACAGTTACATAGATACAGTTACATAGATACAGACACAGTTACATAGTTAGTTACATAGACACAGTTACATAGATACAGTTACATAGATACAGTTACAGTTACAGATACAGTTACATAGATACATAGATACAGATACAGTTACATAGATACAGACACAGTTACATAGATACAGTTACAGTTACATAGATACAGTTACAGTTACAGATACAGTTACATAGATACAGTTACAGTTACATAGATACAGTTACATAGATACAGTTACAGATACAGTTACATAGATACAGTTACAGATACAGTTACATAGATACAGTTACATAGATACAGTTACATAGATACAGTTACATAGATACATAGATATAGATACATAGATACAGTTACATAGATACATAGATACAGTTACAGTTACATAGTTACAGTTACATAGATACAGTTACAGTTACATAGATACAGTTACATAGATACAGTTACAGTTACAGATACAGTTACATAGATACATAGATACAGTTACAGTTACAGATACAGTTACATAGATACAGACACATTACATAGTTACAGTTACGCAGACACATTTTATTTATTTTTTTCATTTTTTTATTTTACCGTTATTTTACCAGGTAAGTTGACTGAGAACAGATTCTCATTTACAGCAACGACCTGGGGAATAGTTACAGGGGAGAGGAGGGGGATGAATGAGCCAATTGTAAGCTGGGGAGGATTAGACAGCCGTGATGGTATGAGTGCCAGATTGGGAATTTAGCCAGGACACCGGGGGTTAACACCCCTACTCTTACGATAAGTGCAATGGGATCTTTAATGACCTCAGAGAGTCAGGACACCCGTTTAACATCCCATCCGAAAGACGGCACCCTACACAGGGCAGTGTCCCCAATCACTGCCCTGGGGCATTGGGATATTTTTTAGACCAGAGGAAAGAGTGCCTCCTACTGGCCCTCCAATACCACTTCCAGCAGCATCTGGTCCCCCATCCAGGGACTGACCAGGACCAACCCTGCTTAGCATCAGAAGCAGAGATACAGACACATTACATAGATACAGACACATTACATAGATACAGACATATTACAGAGATACAGACACATTACAGAGATACACATTACATAGATACAGACACATTACATAGATACAGACACATTACATAGATACCGACACATTACAGAGATACAGACACATTACAGAGATATAGACATGAACAATGGTTCTACTGTTTAATCATTAGCCAGCTTTTGACATTGTTTTTAAATGAGCTTATGGTTTTGTATGGCTTAGAGTTGCTGTGGTAGTTTGTTCCACTCAACAGCGCCGAGGTGTTCTTACTAAGATAAACCCTGCAATTTAAACAGCGGATAGTGGAGTCTCTGGCTGTGGTATTATGCTGGTGGAAATCTCCAACAAAAGTAAAAATAATTGACAGATGGCACCACGCACCCACACACACACACACACACGTAGTGCATTATCTTTGACCAGAGGACCAGAGCTCAAAAGCAATAGGGTCCTATTTGACCTTCTAGATGACCTTCTAGATGACCTTCTAGATGACCTTCTAGATGACCTTTTATAAAAATAGGTTGACTGGAAGAAAAATGTCTCCGCCGTCAAGGAGGGTAAACCTTGCCCCGCAAAGCACCATCTGTTAATGTGATTGATACCTCAAAAAGAAAATGTGTGTATAGGTACAAAAACATACACTTAATAGTGTGATGTATTGCTAAGCATTATGGGATATTGGGCAAGTGTAATGTCAAGTGTTATGGGAACGCCTCCTACGTCACTCAGTCAAGGACTGAGCTGTCAACTGTGTTGGCCAGGTCGCAGTTGTAAATGAGGACTTGTTTTCAACTGGCCTACCTGGTTAAATAACGGTGAAATAATTTTTTTTTAAAAGAAGCTTGTGTTAGCTCCCTCTTGTGGAGATGACTAGGTCTCAGTGGTCAAAAATGTCTATAAATAGCAGGTTGGCATTTACTGTCATGAATCTGGAGGCAGCGCTACAGAGTTGTCACTAGTTGGCACAGCCACAAGGTCAACAAATCGTAAATTAAGACCGAAAAACATATATTTTTTAAACAATATACCCAATTTTGACATCGCAGCTTTTATTTTATTTTTAGAATGTCGTTTTATTAGGATCCCAATTAGCCAACGCCAATGGGGACAGCTAGTCTTACTGGGGTCTGAAACATAACGAAAAATACATTACAGATAAAATACTTACATTTTATATACTTTAAAAAAAATTAACATGTAGTGTGTGTGTGCATCTATCAGTACCACAAACAGCAGCAGTGAAAAGTTTGGACACAACCAATCATTCCAGGATTTTTCTTTATTTTTACTATTTTCTACATTGTAGAATAATAGTGAAGACATCAAAACTAGGAAATAAGACATATGGAATCATGTAGTAGCCAAAAAAAGTGTTAAACAAATCGAAATATATATTCTATATTTGAGAATCTTCAAAGTAGCCACCCTTTGCCTTGATGACAGCTTTGCACACTCTTGGCATTCTCTCAACCAGCTTCATGAGGTTGTCACCTGGAATGCATTTCAATTAACAGGTGTGCCTTGTTAAAGTTAATTTGTGTTATTTCTTTTCTTCTTAATGTGTTTGAGCTAATCAGTTGTGTTGTGACAAGGTAGGGGTGGTATACAGAAGATTTGGTGAAAGACCAAGTCCATATTATGGCAAGAACAGCTCAAATAAGCAAAGAGAAACAGCCCATCTGGAAAAATTCAAGAACTTTTAAAGTTTCTTCAAGTGCAGTCGCAAAAACCATCAAACGCTATGATGAAACTGGCTCTCATGAGGACCGTGTCAACGGGCTGGCTCGAAGAACAACAGGAGAGGTAGAGTCAGGCGCAGGAGACAGAGAGTTCGTGACCACACTTCTTTATTTGAAGCAACTGGATGTGGTCGTCAAATTATAGGGGCGCAGCCCTTAAATATTCTGCGATGGTGTACACAAAGAAAATAAACCACTGGCAGAAGGAAAACTCAGTACACGTTCTTTTCGCACAAAAAAAAACCCGGACAAGCAACACACTCACGTACAACCACATACATCCTACGCTAACCTAAATAACCCCCCCTTACTAATGACTAACCCAAAACAGGTGCGTGCCTACCTAGACCTAACCAAACGAAAGTGAAACAAAAAGGGATCGATGGTAGCTAGTAGGCCGGCGACGACGACCGCCGAGCTCCGCCCGGCCGAGGAGGGGCGCCACCATCCGTCACTGTCGTGACAGTACTCCCCCCCTGACGCGCGGCTCCCACAGCGCGCCGACGCCGGCCTCGAGGACGCCCCGGAGGGCGAGGCGCAGGGCGATCCGGATGGAGGCTGTGGAACTCCCGGATGAGCGCTGGGTCCAGTATGTCCTCCACCGGTACCCAGCACCTCTCCTCCGGGCCGTACCCCTCCCAGTCCACGAGGTACTGCAGGCCCCTCGCCCGGCGTCTGGAGTCCAAGATGGACCGGACTGTGTACGCCGGGGGCCCCCCGATGTCCAGGGGGGGTGGAGGGACCTCCCGTACCTCATTTTCCTGCAGCGGACCAGCTACCACCGGCCTGAGGAGAGACACATGAAACGAGGGGTTAATACGATAATAAGAAGGAAGTTGTAATCTGTAACACACCTCGTTTATTCTCCTCAGGACTTTAAATGGCCCCACAAACCGCGGACCCAGCTTCCGGCAGGGCAGGCGGAGGGGCAGGTTCCGGGTCAAGAGCCAGACTCTCTCCCCTGGGGTGAACACGGGGGCCTCGCTGCGGTGCCGGTCAGCGCTCGCTTTTTGTCGCTCCCTGGCTCGTTCCAGGGATTCCTGCACAGCGTTCCAGGTCTCCCTTGAGCGCTGCACCCATTCCTACACCGCAGGGGCCTCCGTCTGGCTCTGATGCCATGGCCCCAGAACCGGCTGATAACCCAACACACATTGGAATGGTGACATGTTGGTGGAGGAGTGGCGCAAAGAGTTCGGAGCCATTTCGGCCCATGGCACGAACCTTGCCCACTCCCCTGGCCGGTCCTGGCAGTAGGACCGCAGGAACCTGCCCACCTCCTGGTTTACCCTTTCCACCTGCCCATTACTTTCGGGGTGAAACCCCGAGGTCAGACTGACCGAAACCCCCAGTTGCTCCATAAACGCCCGCCACACTCGGGACGTGAACTTGGGGCCTCGATCTGAGACGATATCCTCGGGCACCCCGTAGTGCCGGAAGACGTGGGTGAATAAGGCTTCCGCGCTCTGCAGGGCCGTAGGAAGACCGGGTAACGGAAGCAGACGGCAGGACTTAGAAAACCGGTCCACAACGACCAGGATCGTAGTGTTGCCCTGAGACGGCGGGAGATTGGTCAAGAAATCCACCGCCAGGTGGGACCATGGTCGTTGTGGAACCGGGAGGGGTTGTAACTTCCCTCTAGGCAGGTGCCTGGGAGCCTTACTCTGAGCGCACACCGAACAGGAGGAGACATAGTGCCTCACGTCCCTCACCAAGGTGGGCCACCAGTATCTCCCACTAAGACCACGCACTGTCCGCTCAACCCCTGGGTGACCCGAGGAGGGAAGCGTGTGAGCCCACCGAATCAGCCGATCGCGAACACCGAGCGGAACGTACTTACGACCCACTGGACACTGCGGAG
Organism: Salmo trutta; assembly: GCF_901001165.1. NCBI lineage: Eukaryota > Metazoa > Chordata > Actinopteri > Salmoniformes > Salmonidae > Salmo > Salmo trutta. The sequence goes on along the minus strand of NC_042986.1, from coordinate 40,915,336 downwards.
GAGTAGGCTCCGTCCGTAACGCCCGCTCAATGTCCGCGTCCACCTCCCAGACCACCGGTGCCACCAGGCAGGAGGCTGGAAGTATGGGCGTGGGATCGGTGGACCGTTCCTCGGCGTCATGGAGACGAGACAGTGCGTCGGCCTTAGTGTTCCGGGAACCTGGGATATACGAGATGTTAAACCGAAATATCGTAAAGAACATCGCCCACCTGGCTTGACGCGGGTTCAGTCTCCTCGCCGCCCGGATGTACTCCAGATTGCGGTGGTCAGTCCAGATGAGAAAAGGGTGACGCGCCCCTCAAGCCAATGTCTCCACACCTTCAGGGCTCTGACCACAGCCAACAGCTCCCTGTCCCCCACATCATAGTTACGCTCCGCCGGACTCAACTTCCTAGAGAAGAAGGCGCAGGGGCGGAGCTTGGGGGGGGCGCCCGAGCGCTGGGACAGCACGGCTCCTACCCCAGCCTCGGACGCGTCCACCTCCACTATGAAGGGCAAAGAGGGGTCTGGGTGCGCCAGCACCGGAGCGTCGGTGAACAAAACCTTCAGACGACTAAAGGCCCTGTCCGCCTCCGCGGACCACTGCAACCGCACCGGGCCCCCCTTCAACAGTGAGGTAATGGGAGCCGCCACCTGCCCAAAGCCCCGGATAAACCTCCGGTAGTAATTGGCAAATCCCAAAAACCGCTGCACCTCCTTCACCGTGGTGGGAGTCGGCCAATTACGCACGGCTGAGACGCGGTCACATTCCATCACTACCCCTGATGAGGAAATGCGATACCCCAAGAAAGAGACGGCTGGTTTGGAAAACTCACATTTCTCAGCCTTGACGTATAGGTCATGCTCCACCAGTCGCCCAAGCACTTTACGCACCAGAGACACATGCTCGGCGCGTGTAGCGGAGTAGACCAGAATGTCATCGATGTACACCACTACACCCTGACCGAGCAGGTCCCGGAGAATCTCGCCCACAAAGGATTGAAAGACTGCGGGAGCATTCTTTAACCCATACGGCATGACGAGGTACTCATAATGGCCAGATGTGGTACTAAATGCAGTTTTCCACTCGACCCCTCCTCGGATACGCACCAGATTATATGCGCTCCTGAGATCCAATTTCGTGAAGAAGCGCGCCCCGTGAAATGACTCCATCGCCGAGGCGATGAGAGGTAGTGGGTAACTGAAACCCACTGTGATGGCATTTAGACCTCTATAGTCAATGCACGGGCGCAGACCTCCCTCCTTCTTCTTCACGAAAAAGAAGCTCGAGGAGACGGGTGAGTGAGATGGCCGAATGTATCCCTGCCTCAAGGACTCAGTGATGTATGTCTCCATAGCCGCTGTTTCCTCCTGAGACAGGGGATAAACGTGACTACGAGGAAGGGCAGCGCCCACCTGGAGGTTTATCGCACAGTCTCCTCGTCGATGAGGTGGTAATTGGGTCGCCTTCGTTTTACTGAAGGCGATAGCCAAATCGGCATACTCTGAGGGAATGCGCACGGTGGAGACTTGGTCTGGACTCTCCACCGTAGTCGCACCGATGGAAACTCCTATGCACCTGCCCGAGCACTCATTTGACCACCCCTTAAGAGCCCTCTGTCCCCACAAAATCTTAGGGTTGTGAGTGGCTAGCCAGGGAATCCCTAGAACCACTGGAAATGCTGGGGAATCAATGAGGAAAAGACTAATCCGCTCCTCATGACCCCCCCGCATTACCATGACCAGAGGCACAGTGACCTCCCTGACCAGCCCTGACCCTAGTGGTCGACTGTCTAGGGCGTGCACGGGGAAGGGTTGGTCCAACTGGACCAGGGGAATCCCTAACTTAGCCGCGACCCCACGGTCCTTAAAACTCCCTGCTGCGCCTGAATCGACTAGCGCCTTAAACCGGGAGTGAGGGGAGAAACAAGGAAAAGACACTGACACATACATGTGACGGACAGGGGGCTCTGGGTGAGGCTGGTGCTGACTCACCTGAGGTGTCAAAGGAGCGCTCTGCCTGCCGTCTGGACTCCTAGGGGAGTCTCCCCAGCACCGGTCCACAGTGTGCTCTTTGCGACCACATGAGGTGCAGGAGCGACCTCCCCTTCCAGTCTTCCTGGCTGCTGCCCCCCCTATCTCCATAGGCGTGGGAGCAGGAGGGCTGGAGGGTGGAATGAGCAGGGCCCGGGTCGGACGTCCGCGGGCGGCCAGCAGATTATCCAGTCGGATGGACAGATCCACCAGTTGGTCCAGTGTGTGGGTCATGTCCCGACAGGCTAATTCCCGGCGGACGTCCTCCCTCAAACTACAACGGTAGTGATCTATAAGGGCCCTCTCATTCCACCCTGCTCCCGCGGCCAGGGTCTGGAACTCGAGAGCGAAATCCTGCGCGCTCCTCGTCTCCTGCCTCAGGTGAAACAGCCGCTCACCCGCCGCTCTCCCCTCCGGGGGATGATCGAATACTGCCCGAAAGCGGCGGGTGAACTCTGGGTAGTTGTCCCTGGCTGAGTCCGGACTGTCCCACACGGCGTTTGCCCATTCCAGGGCCTTACCCGTGAGACAGGAGACGAGGACGCTGACGCTCTCCTCCCCCGAGGGAGGAGGACGAACGGTCGCCAGGTATAACTCCAACTGGAGTAAGAAGCCCTTACACCCAGCGGCCGTTCCATCGTACTCCCTGGGGGGAGCGAGTTTCACCCCACTGGTACTGGGGGCTGTGGGTGCTGGGGGGGCGCAGGCTGTTGGCCTGCCGCGTTCGGGGGGGCCGAGAGCGTGTCGGTCCCAGCTCTCCAGGCGCGCCAACACCTGATCCATGGCGTTCCCCAGCCGGTGGAGCAGGGTGGAGTGTTGGTCTACGGTTTCCTCCATGGACATGGCTGGCGCTGAAGCTCCTGCTGACTCCATTAAGTTGAGGTACGTGATTTCTGTCAACGGCTGGCTCGAAGAACAACAGGAGAGGTAGAGTCAGGCGCAGGAGACAGAGAGTTCGTGACCACACTTCTTTATTTGAAGCAACTGGATGTGGTCGTCAAATTATAGGGGCGCAGCCCTTAAATATTCTGCGATGGTGTACACAAAGAAAATAAACCACTGGCAGAAGGAAAACTCAGTACACGTTCTTTTCGCACAAAAAAAAACCCGGACAAGCAACACACTCACGTACAACCACATACATCCTACGCTAACCTAAATAACCCCCCCTTACTAATGACTAACCCAAAACAGGTGCGTGCCTACCTAGACCTAACCAAACGAAAGTGAAACAAAAAGGGATCGATGGTAGCTAGTAGGCCGGCGACGACGACCGCCGAGCTCCGCCCGGCCGAGGAGGGGCGCCACCATCCGTCACTGTCGTGACAGACCGCCACAGGAAAGGAAGACCCTGAGTTACCTCTGCTGTAAAGGATAAGTTCATTAGAGTTGACTGCACCTCACATTGCAGCCCAAATAAATGCTTCACAGAGTTCAAGTAACAGACACATCTCAACATAAACTGTTCAGAGGAGACTGCATGAATTCCAACTGCTGTGTTATTTTGAGACGCAGAGTAGGTGAACGGATGATCTCCACATGTGTGGTTCCCATCATGAAGCATGGAGGAGGAGGTGTGATGGTGCGGGGGTGCTTTGCTGGTGACACTGTCTGTGATTTATTTAGAATTCAAGGCACACTTAACCAGCATGGCTACCACAGCATTCTGCAGCAATACACTATCCCATCTGGTTTGCGTTTAGTGGGACTATCATTTGTTATTCAACAGGACAATGACCCAACACACCTTCAGACGGTGTAAGGGCTATTTGATCAAGAAGGAGAGTGATGGAGTGCTGCATCAGATAGCCTGGCCTCCACAATCACCCGACTTCAACCCAATTGAGATGGTTTGGGATGAGTTGGACCGCAGAGTGAAGGAAAAGCAGCCAACAAGTGCTCAGCATGTGTGGGAACTCCTACAAAACGGTTGGAAAAGCATTTCATGTGAAGCTGGTTGAGAGAATGCCAAGAGTGTGCAAAGCTGTCATCAAGGCAAAGGATGGCTACTTTGAAGAATTTTGTTTAACACTTTTTTTGGTTACTACATGATTCCATATGTGTTATTTCATAGTTTTGATGTCTTCACTATTATTCTACGATATAGAAAATAGTAAAAATAAAGAAAAAATCTTGAATGAGTAGGTGTGTCCAAACTTTTGACTTGTACTGTACATGTCAGTACATACACACAAAAAGTAAGTCACATGGGACAGAGGCGTTGTTCCGTGAGGTGTTGCTTTATTTGTTTTAAAGCAAGGTTCTCTCTTCACTTGCACTATATTAGATGGAAGGGAGTTCCATGCAATCATGGCTCTGTATAATACTGTAACTTTCCTTGATTTTGTTCAGGACCTGGGGGCTGTGAAAAGACCCCTGGTGGCATGTCTGGTGGGGTAAATGTGTGCGTCAGTGCTGTATATAATTTGACTATTATACCCATTTCAGACAGAAGATGTGGTATGTTACCTGTAAAAAATATAAGGCAACGTTTATATGACCCCCTTTCAAAACAGCCCCTTATTTACCACTTTCTAGCAGGTATGTCCCTTCTATACATATCAGTGGGTAACTGGAAAATTGGGAGGGGTAGAGAGTTGGGGGTGTTGTTAAACCATGGATGCTGTTTGCAGTTCAAATTAGGGAGGTGTTAAACATTTACATTTAAGTCATTTAGCAGACGCTCTTATCCAGAGCGACTTACAAATTGGTGCATTCACCTTATGATATCCAGTGGAAGAACCACTTTACAATAGTGCATCTAAATCTTTTAGGGGGGGGGGGTTAGAAGGATTACTTTATCCTATCCCAGGTATTCCTTAAAGAGGTGGGGTTTCGGGTGTCTCCGGAAGGTGGTGATTGACTCCGCTGTCCTTGCGTAAACAAAAGAAGTGTTAATGAATTTACCTGCAGAGAAGCAAAGAACCAATCACACAGATCCGATACCTGTATTTTGGTTACGGAGTCTGTGAAAATACAGGTCTTTAAGTGTTATTTATTTTTCCATGTTTTTTTTGTTTTTTTTTACCCCTTTCAGATATGGAAAAGCTGGTATACAAATGCAGGTATGGTAAATTAGTGGGATTTTTTTTCTGTGTATGAAAATGATATTACTGGCCACAAATTCTAAAACAGACTGCAACTCTTTGGTTAGGGTTGCAGCAATTTCACTAGATTTGGTTGCTGACGATTTATAGAAGCTTCCATTAAAGAAAAACCTATGTGTTCTATTAGATAGCTCTGAATCCAGGATATGGCTGACGTTGAAAAGCAGGTTATGGTCAATATCAATGGCTGCACTGAAATCTCAAAGTACAGCTCTCACAATCTTATCAATTTCTTTCAAACAATCATCAGTCGTTAAGCTGGCCCATCTAGCGGACATCGCTCAGTTCTGCCTCCAGGGCAAGATTCATGGCAAATGTCAACCTGTTTATAAATGCACAAGTCCAGGCCCTAGTTTCTATAAGCTGGTCTGGTGGTAAACTGCTCTATATACTGTGTGTACTTCACTGCTCTTAGAAAAAGAGACCAGTGCAGATTAAAACATCAATGCTAAGGTCACAATTGGTCAAAAAATATAAAAGCCAATATTAGAGAGTTAACACACTTCCACTGAAGGACGTCACCTGGCATTGGCGTCAAGATGGAAAATCCTTTTCTAAAGCTGATGGAAAATAAAGTCAGCCTTGTCCTTAGATAAGCCCGTTCATCTCTGCCAATCTGTTCAATGTTCCCATTGTACCATTTAAATAATTTGGGCTCCCAAGTGGCGCAGCGGTCTAAGGCACTGCTTCACAGTGCTAGAGGCATCACTACAGACCCTGGTTCAATCCCGGGCTGTATTACAACCAGCCGTGATCGGGAGTCCCATAGGGCGGTGCACAATTGACCAAGCGTCGTCCTGGTTAGAGTTTGGCCGGTGTAGGCCGTCATTGTAAGTAAGAATTGGTTCTTAACTGACTTGCCTACTAAAATAAAGTTAAACAACAACAAAATGGCAGGAGAGACTAATACTGTGCAGTAGATAATAAATAATACATGGCCCTGTGTGGTAAACTATTTGTATCACTTACCTTTCCTCCATTTCCTGTAGCTACATTTTGTATACTGTTCACTTACAATGTGTCCATAAAGTGGTGTTGGTGGCAGCCTAGATTGGAGTCAATTCTATTTTAAAACAACACTGAAATTGGTTCTGAATATTATGTAAATAGTGTATTCCCATTTTTGTTTTAAGTAAACAAAATTCAACTTTTTAAACGTATCAACAGTTGTGTCAAATCACTATGGTGATTGGATAGTTTTTAATGTGCATTATTCAAGGAACATTTCATATGAATTTGATTTCCATTTATCGAGTCCTCAAATGAATGCGTCTCTAAGACTGTCTTCCGGTTGTCCTCAAAAATAGAATTTGTTTCACTGTCTGCTTCTTAAAACCAACCCAAGAGGAAGTACAAACTTAACGATAAGTATAGTATTCAAAACAATTTGTAAGGTTGTGTGCGTAGTTGCTTTAGTATTATAGGGATTACTGTGAGTTTAGTCTACGTCATCACAGTGAGTATCCCTATATAAACTCTCTTATAGGCTAAACCACTTATCTATGGTATAGTTGTATTGGCTAGGGCCTGGATTAAACCATCTAACTGGCCCTACATGCTAGCAGGCTAATACCATAGAGACAGACTAGATAAACCCTGTAACTGGCCCTACATGCTAGCAGGCTAATACCATAGAGACAGACTAGATAAACCCTGTAACTGGCCCTACATGTTAGCAGGCTAATACCATAGAGACAGACTAGATAAACCCTGTAACTGGCCCTACATGCTAGCAGGCTAATACCATAGAGACAGACTAGATAAACCCTGTAACTGGCCCTACATGCTAGCAGGCTAATACCATAGAGAGACTAGATAAACCCTGTAACTGACCCTACATGCTAGCAGGCTAATACCATAGAGACAGACTAGATAAACCCTGTAACTGGCCCTACATGCTAGCAGGCTAATACCATAGAGACAGGCTAGATAAACCCTGTAACTGGCCCTACATGCTAGCAGGCTAATACCATAGAGAGACTAGATAACCCTGTAACTAGCCCTACATGCTAGCAGGCTAATACCATAGAGACAGGCTAGATAAACCCTGTAACTGGCCCTACATGCTAGCAGGCTAATACCATAGAGACAGACTAGATAAACCCTGTAACTGGCCCTACATGCTAGCAGGCTAATACCATAGAGACAGACTAGATAAACCCTGTAACTGGCCCTACATGCTAGCAGGCTAATACCATAGAGACAGACTAGATAAACCCTGTAACTGGCCCTACATGCCAGCAGGCTAATACCATAGAGACAGACTAGATAAACCCTGTAACTGGCCCTACATGCTAGCAGGCTAATACCATAGAGAGAGACTAGATAAACCCTGTAACTGGCCCTACATGCTAGCAGGCTAATACCATAGAGACAGACTAGATAAACCCTGTAACTGGCCCTACATGCTAGCAGGCTAATACCATAGAGACAGACTAGATAAACCCTGTAACTGGCCCTACATGCTAGCAGGCTAATACCATAGAGAGACTAGGTAAACCCTGTAACTGGCCCTACATGCTAGCAGGCTAATACCATAGAGACAGACTAGATAAACCCTGTAACTGGCCCTACATGCTAGCAGGCCAATACCATAGAGAGACTAGATAAACCCTGTAACTGGCCCTACATGCTAGCAGGCTAATACCATAGAGACAGACTAGATAAACCCTGTAACTGGCCCTACATGCTAGCAGGCTAATACCATAGAGACAGACTAGATAAACCCTGTAACTGGCCCTACATGCCAGCAGGCTAATACCATAGAGACAGACTAGATAAACCCTGTAACTGGCCCTACATGCTAGCAGGCTAATACCATAGAGACAGACTAGATAAACCCTGTAACTGGCCCTACATGCTAGCAGGCTAATACCATAGAGACAGACTAGATAAACCCTGTAACTGGCCCTACATGCTAGCAGGCTAATACCATAGAGACAGACTAGATAAACCCTGTAACTGGCCCTACATGCCAGCAGGCTAATACCATAGAGACAGACTAGATAAACCCTGTAACTGGCCCTACATGCTAGCAGGCTAATACCATAGAGAGACTAGATAAACCCTGTAACTGGCCCTACATGCTAGCAGGCTAATACGATAGAGGCAGACTAAATAAACCCTGTAACTGGCCCTACATGCTAGCAGGCTAATACCATAGAGACAGACTAGATAAACCCTGTAACTGGCCCTACATGCTAGCAGGCTAATACCATAGAGACAGACTAGATAAACCCTGTAACTGGCCCTACATGCTAGCAGGCTAATACCATAGAGACAGACTAGATAAACCCTGTAACTGGCCCTACATGCCAGTAGGCTAATACCATAGAGACAGACTAGATAAACCCTGTAACTGGCCCTACATGCTAGCAGGCTAATACCATAGAGACAGACTAGATAAACCCTGTTACTGGCCCTACATGCTAGCAGGCTAATACCATAGAGAGACTAGATAAACCCTGTAACTGGCCCTACATGCTAGCAGGCTAATACCATGCCAGCAGGCTAATACCATAGAGACAGACTAGATAAACCCTGTAACTGGCCCTACATGCTAGCAGGCTAATACGATAGAGACAGACTAGATAAACCCTGTAACTGGCCCTACATGCTAGCAGGCTAATACCATAGAGACAGACTAGATAAACCCTGTAACTGGCCCTACATGCTAGCAGGCTAATACCATAGAGACAGACTAGATAAACCCTGTAACTGGCCCTACATGCTAGCAGGCTAATACCATAGAGACAGACTAGATAAACCCTGTAACTGGCCCTACATGCTAGCAGGCTAATACCATAGAGACAGACTAGATAAACCCTGTAACTGGCCCTACATGCTAGCAGGCTAATACCATAGAGACAGACTAGATAAACCCTGTAACTGGCCCTACATGCTAGCAGGCTAATACCATAGAGAGACTAGATAAACCCTGTAACTGACCCTACATGCTAGCAGGCTAATACCATAGAGACAGACTAGATAAACCCTGTAACTGACCCTACATGCTAGCAGGCTAATACCATGCCAGCAGGCTAATACCATAGAGACAGACTAGATAAACCCTGTAACTGGCCCTACATGCTAGCAGGCTAATACGATAGAGACAGACTAGATAAACCCTGTAACTGGCCCTACATGCTAGCAGGCTAATACCATAGAGACAGACTAGATAAACCCTGTAACTGGCCCTACATGCTAGCAGGCTAATACCATAGAGACAGACTAGATAAACCCTGTAACTGGCCCTACATGCTAGCAGGCTAATACCATAGAGAGACAGACTAGATAAACCCTGTAACTGGCCCTACATGCTAGCAGGCTAATACCATAGAGACAGACTAGATAAACCCTGTAACTGGCCCTACATGCTAGCAGGCTAATACCATAGAGACAGACTAGATAAACCCTGTAACTGGCCCTACATGCTAGCAGGCTAATACCATAGAGAGACTAGATAAACCCTGTAACTGACCCTACATGCTAGCAGGCTAATACCATAGAGACAGACTAGATAAACCCTGTAACTGGCCCTACATGCTAGCAGGCTAATACCATAGAGACAGGCTAGATAAACCCTGTAACTGGCCCTACATGCTAGCAGGCTAATACCATAGAGAGACTAGATAACCCTGTAACTAGCCCTACATGCTAGCAGGCTAATACCATAGAGACAGGCTAGATAAACCCTGTAACTGGCCCTACATGCTAGCAGGCTAATACCATAGAGACAGACTAGATAAACCCTGTAACTGGCCCTACATGCTAGCAGGCTAATACCATAGAGACAGACTAGATAAACCCTGTAACTGGCCCTACATGCTAGCAGGCTAATACCATAGAGACAGACTAGATAAACCCTGTAACTGGCCCTACATGCTAGCAGGCTAATACCATAGAGACAGACTAGATAAACCCTGTAACTGGCCCTACATGCTAGCAGGCTAATACCATAGAGAGACTAGATAAACCCTGTAACTGACCCTACATGCTAGCAGGCTAATACCATAGAGACAGACTAGATAAACCCTGTAACTGGCCCTACATGCTAGCAGGCTAATACCATAGAGACAGGCTAGATAAACCCTGTAACTGGCCCTACATGCTAGCAGGCTAATACCATAGAGAGACTAGATAACCCTATAACTAGCCCTACATGCTAGCAGGCTAATACCATAGAGACAGGCTAGATAAACCCTGTAACTGGCCCTACATGCTAGCAGGCTAATACCATAGAGACAGACTAGATAAACCCTGTAACTGGCCCTACATGCTAGCAGGCTAATACCATAGAGACAGACTAGATAAACCCTGTAACTGGCCCTACATGCTAGCAGGCTAATACCATAGAGACAGACTAGATAAACCCTGTAACTGGCCCTACATGCCAGCAGGCTAATACCATAGAGACAGACTAGATAAACCCTGTAACTGGCCCTACATGCTAGCAGGCTAATACCATAGAGAGAGACTAGATAAACCCTGTAACTGGCCCTACATGCTAGCAGGCTAATACCATAGAGACAGACTAGATAAACCCTGTAACTGGCCCTACATGCTAGCAGGCTAATACCATAGAGACAGACTAGATAAACCCTGTAACTGGCCCTACATGCTAGCAGGCTAATACCATAGAGACAGACTAGATAAACCCTGTAACTGGCCCTACATGCCAGTAGGCTAATACCATAGAGACAGACTAGATAAACCCTGTAACTGGCCCTACATGCTAGCAGGCTAATACCATAGAGACAGACTAGATAAACCCTGTTACTGGCCCTACATGCTAGCAGGCTAATACCATAGAGAGACTAGATAAACCCTGTAACTGGCCCTACATGCTAGCAGGCTAATACCATGCCAGCAGGCTAATACCATAGAGACAGACTAGATAAACCCTGTAACTGGCCCTACATGCTAGCAGGCTAATACGATAGAGACAGACTAGATAAACCCTGTAACTGGCCCTACATGCTAGCAGGCTAATACCATAGAGACAGACTAGATAAACCCTGTAACTGGCCCTACATGCTAGCAGGCTAATACCATAGAGACAGACTAGATAAACCCTGTAACTGGCCCTACATGCTAGCAGGCTAATACCATAGAGACAGACTAGATAAACCCTGTAACTGGCCCTACATGCTAGCAGGCTAATACCATAGAGACAGACTAGATAAACCCTGTAACTGGCCCTACATGCTAGCAGGCTAATACCATAGAGACAGACTAGATAAACCCTGTAACTGGCCCTACATGCTAGCAGGCTAATACCATAGAGAGACTAGATAAACCCTGTAACTGACCCTACATGCTAGCAGGCTAATACCATAGAGACAGACTAGATAAACCCTGTAACTGGCCCTACATGCTAGCAGGCTAATACCATGCCAGCAGGCTAATACCATAGAGACAGACTAGATAAACCCTGTAACTGGCCCTACATGCTAGCAGGCTAATACGATAGAGACAGACTAGATAAACCCTGTAACTGGCCCTACATGCTAGCAGGCTAATACCATAGAGACAGACTAGATAAACCCTGTAACTGGCCCTACATGCTAGCAGGCTAATACCATAGAGACAGACTAGATAAACCCTGTAACTGGCCCTACATGCTAGCAGGCTAATACCATAGAGACAGACTAGATAAACCCTGTAACTGGCCCTACATGCTAGCAGGCTAATACCATAGAGACAGACTAGATAAACCCTGTAACTGGCCCTACATGCTAGCAGGCTAATACCATAGAGAGACTAGATAAACCCTGTAACTGACCCTACATGCTAGCAGGCTAATACCATAGAGACAGACTAGATAAACCCTGTAACTGGCCCTACATGCTAGCAGGCTAATACCATAGAGACAGGCTAGATAAACCCTGTAACTGGCCCTACATGCTAGCAGGCTAATACCATAGAGAGACTAGATAACCCTGTAACTAGCCCTACATGCTAGCAGGCTAATACCATAGAGACAGGCTAGATAAACCCTGTAACTGGCCCTACATGCTAGCAGGCTAATACCATAGAGACAGACTAGATAAACCCTGTAACTGGCCCTACATGCTAGCAGGCTAATACCATAGAGACAGACTAGATAAACCCTGTAACTGGCCCTACATGCTAGCAGGCTAATACCATAGAGACAGACTAGATAAACCCTGTAACTGGCCCTACATGCCAGCAGGCTAATACCATAGAGACAGACTAGATAAACCCTGTAACTGGCCCTACATGCTAGCAGGCTAATACCATAGAGAGAGACTAGATAAACCCTGTAACTGGCCCTACATGCTAGCAGGCTAATACCATAGAGACAGACTAGATAAACACTGTAACTGGCCCTACATGCTAGCAGGCTAATACCATAGAGACAGACTAGATAAACCCTGTAACTGGCCCTACATGCTAGCAGGCTAATACCATAGAGAGACTAGGTAAACCCTGTAACTGGCCCTACATGCTAGCAGGCTAATACCATAGAGACAGACTAGATAAACCCTGTAACTGGCCCTACATGCTAGCAGGCCAATACCATAGAGAGACTAGATAAACCCTGTAACTGGCCCTACATGCTAGCAGGCTAATACCATAGAGACAGACTAGATAAACCCTGTAACTGGCCCTACATGCTAGCAGGCTAATACCATAGAGACAGACTAGATAAACCCTGTAACTGGCCCTACATGCTAGCAGGCTAATACCATAGAGACAGACTAGATAAACCCTGTAACTGGCCCTACATGCTAGCAGGCTAATACCATAGAGACAGACTAGATAAACCCTGTAACTGGCCCTACATGCTAGCAGGCTAATACCATAGAGACAGACTAGATAAACCCTGTAACTGGCCCTACATGCTAGCAGGCTAATACCATAGAGACAGACTAGATAAACCCTGTAACTGGCCCTACATGCCAGCAGGCTAATACCATAGAGACAGACTAGATAAACCCTGTAACTGGCCCTACATGCTAGCAGGCTAATACCATAGAGAGACTAGATAAACCCTGTAACTGGCCCTACATGCTAGCAGGCTAATACGATAGAGGCAGACTAGATAAACCCTGTAACTGGCCCTACATGCTAGCAGGCTAATACCATAGAGACAGACTAGATAAACCCTGTAACTGGCCCTACATGCTAGCAGGCTAATACCATAGAGACAGACTAGATAAACCCTGTAACTGGCCCTACATGCTAGCAGGCTAATACCATAGAGACAGACTAGATAAACCCTGTAACTGGCCCTACATGCCAGTAGGCTAATACCATAGAGACAGACTAGATAAACCCTGTAACTGGCCCTACATGCTAGCAGGCTAATACCATAGAGACAGACTAGATAAACCCTGTTACTGGCCCTACATGCTAGCAGGCTAATACCATAGAGACAGACTAGATAAACCCTGTTACTGGCCCTACATGCTAGCAGGCTAATACCATAGAGACAGACTAGATAAACCCTGTAACTGGCCCTACATGCCAGCAGGCTAATACCATAGAGACAGACTAGATAAACCCTGTAACTGGCCCTACATGCCAGCAGGCTAATACCATAGAGACAGACTAGATAAACCCTGTAACTGGCCCTACATGCTAGCAGGCTAATACCATAGAGACAGACTAGATAAACCCTGTTACTGGCCCTACATGCTAGCAGGCTAATACCATAGAGACAGACTAGATAAACCCTGTTACTGGCCCTACATGCTAGCAGGCTAATACCATAGAGACAGACTAGATAAACCCTGTAACTGGCCCTACATGCCAGCAGGCTAATACCATAGAGACAGACTAGATAAACCCTGTAACTGGCCCTACATGCCAGCAGGCTAATACCATAGAGACAGACTAGATAAACCCTGTAACTGGCCCTACATGCTAGCAGGCTAATACCATAGAGAGACTAGATAAACCCTGTAACTGGCCCTACATGCTAGCAGGCTAATACCATAGAGACAGACTAGATAAACCCTGTAACTGGCCCTACATGCTAGCAGGCTAATACCATAGAGACAGACTAGATAAACCCTGTAACTGGCCCTACATGCTAGCAGGCTAATACCATAGAGACAGACTAGATAAACCCTCTAACTGGCCCTACATGCTAGCAGGCTAATACCATAGAGACAGACTAGATAAACCCTGTAACTGGCCCTACATGCTAGCAGGCTAATACCATAGAGACAGACTAGATAAACACTGTAACTGGCCCTACATGCTAGCAGGCTAATACCATAGAGAGACTAGATAAACCCTGTAACTGGCCCTACATGCTAGCAGGCTAATACCATAGAGACAGACTAGATAAACCCTGTAACTGGCCCTACATGCTAGCAGGCTAATACCATAGAGACAGACTAGATAAACCCTGTAACTGGCCCTACATGCTAGCAGGCTAATACCATAGAGACAGACTAGATAAACCCTCTAACTGGCCCTACATGCTAGCAGGCTAATACCATAGAGACAGACTAGATAAACCCTGTAACTGGCCCTACATGCTAGCAGGCTAATACCATAGAGACAGACTAGATAAACACTGTAACTGGCCCTACATGCTAGCAGGCTAATACCATAGAGAGACTAGATAAACCCTGTAACTGGCCCTACATGCTAGCAGGCTAATACCATAGAGACAGACTAGATAAACCCTGTAACTGGCCCTACATGCTAGCAGGCTAATACCATAGAGACAGACTAGATAAACCCTGTAACTGGCCCTACATGCCATTGAGGGATTCTATCATTTTAATGTAAGGAAGCATTTCGCTACACCCGTAATAACATCTGCTAAACGTGTATGCGACCAATAACATTTGAATTGGCTAGTAGGCTACCATAGAGACAGACTAGATAAACCCTGTAACTGGCCCTACATGCTAGCAGGCTAATACCAAAAGAGACAGACCGGAGTTTGGCAAGTCAATGGGAGGAAGTGAACAGTTCTTCCTAAGTTGTTAATTGTCTCGATTTCTAAAAGCACAAGCTAGATTCGAACCAATGTCTTAAGTAGTTGAACATGTTATTACTCCAACCTCGTGAAAGTGAATAACTGACATGTTTTCATTCTCACAACTTTATAACGTAGAAGAAGTGCCTTTTGATTTGACGGAATGCACATGCGCAGTTCGGCGTGACAAAAAAACGTTTTAGACCCAATTATGTTTCTGCGCATGAGCTTAGCTAACTAAAGTCACCATGACATCGCCTACAGCTTTTTAGGCATCTTCAATACTAAACCATCTTTGGTGAAAGCCCTCAGTGATGCTGCCCATGCTAAAACAGGCTTTGGGCCATGTGCTCCCTCTATCCAACTCTGTGGCTAAGCTCATTGACTACAGGTATAAATAAAGGATGAGACTTATCTACAGAACCCTCCTCTGGTTACTAAATACCATCTGTTGAATCTCAAACCACCATACTATCCCTCATCACAGTTTCATAGTGTCAATTCAAAGTGAACGAAGATAATGTATCCCTGATCCCTTTGAATTGACACTATGGCCCTATTTGGATTGGTAGGTATAGAGGTGTGGAGAGAGGGAGAGGAGAGAGACGAGAGAGACGAGAGAGAAAGAGACAGACAGCTCTACCAGGGAGGGACTGAGAACAGAAATGGGCCCGGGAATTTCTAATACGCTGGGACATTTTTTTCCCTAGAGGCAGCCATTATTAGAACCAAATTTCTTTTATCATGCGTATTTACCTGAACTGGTCTATGGCCCACCTTAAAAGCCCTATGCTTCAAATATAGGCAATAAAACCCCTGACATACACGTGTCTTACAATAGCAACCTATAATTAGTTAACAAATTAACAAATTGGTTTGAGGTAGCAGCCAGTGACTAAGCAGACGAGGTTGGGTTCAAATACCAGTCAGTCACACTGGCTCTGCAAATAGTTGCGTGAACTAACGGTACTCAAGAACGTGCAGAGGGCAATAGGATTGGCCCTGCTGGGAGTCTATTTACATGTATTTGGGTGATTGAAACCCTGTGGCACAGCAATATTCCGTGTGAGGGACTCTCCTTCCTTTATCTCAGTCTGAGACAGATCTACACGCGTGGTATTGAAGTTAAATTGTTGACATGCAAAGCTTTTGGGCAGTTGGCAGGTTTTTCCTCTGTTGCCCATGCAGGCTTCAGGTAGAGCCAGCAGAATACAGTGGGATAGGTATAGAACACCATCTTATATCCATGGTATAGGAATTCTGTTTGTGTTCAAGTTTCATGGCAAATCAATGAACACAAACACTACATGATCTAAGAATGCAGATTTTGCTGCGAAGAGACATTAGATCATTTATTTTGGTACTGTCCATATGTAGCTTGTTTTTGGTCACAGGTCCAGGAATGGCTGAATAATTAAGTCTGCAAATAGCACTGCTGGCTGAAAATTCATAGTTATTCGATCAATAACATAATAATACTCTTAGCAAAAATGCGTATCTTTAATTTACAATCACAGCACAGTGGAAAAATACATGGCAAATATAAATCTAATATGGATGGTCTTCAGAGATAGATGGGAGGGGTTGAGGGTAGCTGAAGGATGGGAATAATAACAAACAAAAGATAACTATTGTAAAATATACTGTCTGTGAAATGTAAGTATTATGTATAAACTGGAAGTAGAAGCCTAAGTGTTGTTGTCCATTAGTTTACTCCAATTAGGGGAGGGGTGATAGGGTTAGGGGAAAATAATAAAATAAGGAAAATACAGTTAGCATGAAAAAGTATTTGAACCCTTTGGAAATACCTGGATTTATGCATAAATTGGTATCTGATCTTCATCTAGGTCACAACAATAGACAAACACAGTCTGCTTAAACTAATAACACACAAAGAATTATACATTTACATAATTTAAACATTCACAGTGTAGGTTGGAAAAAGTATGTAAAACCCTAGGCTAATGACTTCTCCAAAAGCTAATTGGAGTCAGGAGTCAGCTAACCTGGATTCCAATCAATGAGACGAGATTGGA
The DNA here is from genome assembly GCF_901001165.1 of Salmo trutta. Taxonomy (NCBI): domain Eukaryota; kingdom Metazoa; phylum Chordata; class Actinopteri; order Salmoniformes; family Salmonidae; genus Salmo; species Salmo trutta. The sequence goes on along the minus strand of NC_042986.1, from coordinate 40,898,216 downwards.
GATGTTGGTTAGAGCTGCCTTGACCTATAAAACATTCCAAAAGGGTTCACATACTTTTTCTTGCCACTGTATATGAAAAGAATAATATACAGTACCAGTCAAAAGTTTGGACACCTACTCATTCAAGGGTTTTTCTTTATTTTTACTATTTTCTACATTGTCGAATAGTGAAGACATCAAACTATGAAATAACACATGTAATCATGTAGTAACCAAAAAAAAGTGTTGAACAAATCAAAATATATTTTAGATTCTTTAAAATAGCCAGCCTTTGCATTGATCACAGCTTTGCACGCTCTTGGCATTCTTTCAACCAGCTTCATGAGAAATACTTTTCCAACAGTCTTGAAGGAGTTCCCACATATGCTGAGCACTTGTTGGCTGCTTTTCCTTCACTTTGCATGTCCAACGTATCCCAAACCATCTCAATTGGGTTGAGGGCTGGTGATTGTGGAGGTCAGGTCATCTGATGCAGCACTCCATCACTCTCCTTGGTCAAATAGCCCTTACACAGCCTGGAGGTGTGTTTTGGGTCATTGTCCTGTCGAAAAACAAATGATAGTCCCATTAAGCGCAAACCAGAAGGGATGACGTATTGCTGCAGAATGCTGTGGTAGCCTTACTGGTTAAGTGTGCCTTGAATTCTAAATAAATCACAGACAGTGTTACCAGCAAAGCACCCCCACACATCCTCCTCCATGCTTCACGGTGGGAACCATACATGCAGAGATCATCCGTTCACCTACTCTGCGTCTCACAAAGACACGGCGGTTGGAACCAAAAATCTCAAATTTGGACTCATCAGATCAAAGGACAGATTTCCACCAGTCTAATGTTCATTGCTCATGTTTCTTGGCCCAAGCAAGTCTCTTCTTCTTATTGGTGTCTTTTAGTAGTGGTTTCTTTGCAGCAATTCAACCATGAAGGCCTGATTCACGCAGTGTTCTATGAACAGTTGATGTTGAGATGTGTCTGTTACTTGAACTCTGTGAAGCATTTATTTGGGCTGCAATGTGAGGTGCCGTTAACTCTAATGAACTTATCCTCTGCAGCAGAGGTAACTCTGGGTCTTCCTTTCCTGTGGCGGTCCTCATGAGAGACAGTTTCATCATAGTGCTTGATGTTTTTTGCAACTGCACTTGAAGAAACTTTAAAAGTTCTTGACATTTTCCGGATTGACTGACCTTCATGTCTTAAAGTAATGATGGACTGTCATTTCTCTTTGCTTATTTGAGCTGTTCTTGCCATAATATGGACTTGGTATTTTACCAAATAGGGCTATCTTCTGTATACCAACCCTACCTTGTCACAACACAACTGATTAGCTCAAACACATCAAGAAGGAAAGAAATTCCACAAATGAACTTTTAACTAGGCACACCTGTTAATTGAAATGCATTCCAGGTGACTACCTCGTGAAGCTGGTTGAGAGAATGCCAAGAGTGTGCAAAGCTGTCATCAAGGCAAAGGGTGGCTACTTTGAAAAATATCAAATATATTTTGATTTGTTTAACACTTTTTTTGTTGTTGCTTACTACACGATTCCATATGTGTTATTTCATAGTGTTGATGTCTTCACTGTTATTCTACAATGTAGAACATAGTAAAAAATAAAGAAAAACCCTTGACTGGGTAGGTGTGTCCAAACTTTCGACTGGTACTGTACATTTATAAAACACATACAGGGGGGATTCGAAATGATGCAGACAATTACATTACTAGAAGCTACAATCTATCTATAGAATTTCTAAGCAAACGGCTGGAGGTAGGGCTTTCTCCTATAGAGCTCCATTTTTATGGAATGGTCTGCCTACCCATGTGAGAGACGCAGACTCAGTCTCAACCTTTAAGTCTTTACTGAAGACTTATCTCTTCAGTAGGTCCTATGATTAAGTATAGTCTGGCCCAGGAGTGTGAAGGTGAACGGAAAGGCTGGAGCAACGAACCGCCCTTGCTGTCTCTGCCTTGTCGGTTCCCCTCTTCCCACTGGGATTCTCTGCCTCTAACCCTTTTACAGGGGCTGAGTCACTGACTTACTGGTGTTCTTCCATGCCGTCCATGGGAGGGGTGCGTCACTTGAGTAGGTTGAGCCACTGACGTGGTCTTCCTGTCTGGGTTGGCGCCCCCCCCTTGGGTTGTGCCGTGGCGGAGATCTTTGTGGGCTATACTCGGCCTTGTCTTCGGACGGTAAGTTGGTGGTTGTAGATATCCCTCTAGTGGTGTGGGGGGTGTGCTTTGGCAAAGTGGGTGGGGTTATATCCTGCCTGTTTGGCCCTGTCCGGGGGTATCATCGGATGGGGCCACAGTGTCTTCTGATCCCTCCTGTCTCAGCCTCCAGTATTTATGCTGCAGTAGTTTATGTGTCGGGGGGCTAGGGTCAGTCTGTTACATCTGGAGTATTCTCTTGTCTTATCCGGTGTCCTGTGTGAATGTAAATATGCTCTCTCTAATTCTCTCTTTCTCTCTTTCTTTCTTTCTCTCGGAGGACCTGAGCCCTAGGACCATGCCTCAGGACTACCTGGCATGATGACTCCTTGCTGTCCCCAGTCCACCTGGCCATGCTGCTGCTCCAGTTTCAACTGTTCTGCCTGCGGCTACGGAACACTGACCTGTTCACCGGACGTGCTTGTTGCACCCTCGACAATTACTATGATTATTATTATTTGACCATGCTGGTCATTTACGAACATTTTAACATCTTGACCATGTTCTGTTATAATATCCACCCGGCACAGCCAGAAGAGGACTGGCCACCCCTCATAGCCTGGTTCCTCTCTAGGTTTCTTCCTAGGTTTTTGGCCTTTCTCAGGAGTTTTTCCTAGGGAGTTTTTCCCAGCCACCGTGCTTCTTTCACATGCATTGCTTGCTGTTTGGGGTTTTAGGCTGGGTTTCTGTACAGCACTTTGAGATTTCAGCTGATGTACGAAGGGCTATATAAATAAATTTGATTTGATTTGATATCTGAAATATTAAAGCTGATCTACCCCCTAAAACAAGAGAGAATAATAATTGAGCATGTGTAATCATGGTGATGTGGTCAACCATGCTGTCGTCGTAAGTAACGCCTAGACTCTAACTCATCGGGGAACCTCACAGTGTTGTGGTGCACAGATGACCCGGGTTCAGAGACCAGTTAGTCACACATGGCAATCAATGGGACCCAAAAGAGTACAATAAGCTTGGGGATTGACTCTGGGGAGTCTGGGACAGGGCCACCCGCTTGGTATTAAACTCATGACATGCAAAGCTTTGGGGCCGTTCCATGGCTGAGCAGGGTGACCCAGTTGCTCCCCTATTTGCCCAGAGTCCACCCACACAGATGGCAAGGGGCCATCTGCCCGGTTTAAGCCTGTCCCTCCCTGGGTGGATCAGGGGCTCTGTGGGGGTAATCTCCTCAACAGATCAGCAGTGATGATGGTGGGGGTGGTGTGTGTCTGTGCTTGTGCGTATATGTGTGTGTGTGTGCGCATCTGTGCGTATGCATGCAAGCGTGTGTGTGTGTGTGTGTGTGTGTATGTCCGTGTGCGCTTGCGTGTGTGAATGTCCACTCGTGCGCCTGTGTGTGTGGTTGGCCTAGTCCAGCCATCCACGCCTTAGAGACGTTCATTGGATTGGCTAGATGATGAGGCCATGATTAGCTGACGATGGAAGCCTTTGGGGATTTGGCTCTGGAGTAAAGTAGCTAGCTGTCACATAGCGTTTCTGTTAGGGGAGATTCAGTGACGTCCATCTGATGCTGACTATCTCAGGAAAGCACTTGAGTCCAAAATGGAGAAATGCAAAATGTAGCCTTGGATCGGGGTTCCCTTCTGCTTTTTAGGGATAAAAGTGTTCTCCCGGAGAGGTTGCTAGGGTTCTTGAACTGCGTCAGGGTTCTGCCAGGGTCCTACCAAGGTTCTACCAGGGTTCACCAACTCCACTCCTGTAGTTGCCTTTGTCGCGGGCGGGAGCTGAACCCTGGTCTAAGGTGTAGCGGAGGTGAGTCAGAATCACACTCTCGTGAGGAGGTAGGTTAACCCTGGTCTAAGGTCCTGATGAGGTAGGTTAACCCTGGTCTAAGGTCCTGATGAGGTAGTTTAACCCTGGTCTAAGGTCGTGATGAGGTAGGTTAACCCTGGTCTAAGGTTGTGATGAGGTAGGTTAACCCTGGTCTAAGGTATAGCGGAGGTAAGTCAGAATCACACTCTCGTGAGGAGGTAGGTTAACCCTGGTCTAAGGTCCTGATGAGGTAGGTTAACCCTGGTCTAAGGTCCTGATGAGGTAGTTTAACCCTGGTCTAAGGTCGTGATGAGGTAGGTTAACCCTGGTCTAAGGTTGTGATGAGGTAGGTTAACCCTGGTCTAAGGTATAGCGGAGGTAAGTCAGAATCACACTCTCGTGATGAGGTAGGTTAACCCTGGTCTAAGGTCCTGATGAGGTAGGTTAACCCTGGTCTAAGGTCCTGATGAGGTAGGTTAACCCTAGTCTAAGGTGGTGATGAGGTAGGTTAACCCTGGTCTAAGGTATAGCAGAGGTGAGTCAGAATCACACTCGTGATGAGGTAGGTTAACCCTGGTCTAAGGTCGTGATGAGGTAGGTTAATCCTGGTCTAAGGTCGTGATGAGGTAGGTTAATCCTGGTCTAAGGCCCTGATGAGGTAGGTTAACCCTGGTCTAAGGTCGTGATGAGGTAGGTTAACCCTGGTCTAAGTTTCCTGATGAGGTAGGTTAACCCTGGTCTAAGTTTCCTGATGAGGTAGGTTAACCCTGGTCTAAGTTTCCTGATGAGGTAGGTTAACCCTAGTCTAAGGTGGTGATGAGGTAGGTTTAACCTGATCTAAGGTTGTGATGAGGTAGACTAAAGCAGTGCTGGATCAAAAGCCTGCACACACGCTTCTCACACAATCGTACCGACCTGAACCGTACTGTTCTAGCTCGGAAATGTTTCTTTCACATTGTCCTTTCCAGCATGGTTTATATAGACTATGTGCAGTACTGGAAGCATCATAGTAATAGGAACATGCACTATTTAATCATATACAAGAGCTCTTAAAAGGGTAACCTGCAGTTTAAACAATAACAAAGCGGTTAAACAGCTGAGGGACGGGGCTGGAGAAATGTAACCACTCTCTGCTAGACAGAGATATGATACAAGGACTGACCATCCATGATATCAACTTTATAGTATGAAACATGTTTTCAGGCTATACAGTGTTTGTTTACATGTACTGTGTTTTACAAACATTGGAGTATAACAACAAGCTCATAAGGCATTGAGTTATACTCTTCAACAATCAATGGCTATATATCTATATATATATTTCATTTTAAAGTCCTCTAAGGGAGGTACCAATGCTCTTTAATAAATAATATACAGTACTAAACCTCTGAAAGATCATTATCTGGTGTCAAAGTTACAGAAAACCGGAACAGTCAGTGCATCTCTCCATCTCAAATCCCTAACCAACCGTAGAGGAGCCAAATCGGTCGTGTTTTGGTCTCTTCAGTCCAGGCCTGATTAGCTGTGTTAATAGGATTTGGCTTCTGGTTCCATGTTCTATGACATGAGCTTTAAACCACAGAGACTACCCGAGTGACATTTAGCACCTGAACCCGCAGAGGAGCGACACTCTGACTCAACTTTTGAACGGTAGCCTACCTAGCCAACAACGACCTAACGATCTAACTGATTGTTCCTTCATCTGGACGATCACACCTCGTTTAGTGACTGAAAAAGGCTGTTTCTGTGTAACTACCTAACGATCTAACTGATTGTTCCTTTATCTGGACGATCACACCTCGTTTAGTGACTGAAAAAGGCTGTTTCTGTGTAACTAGGCACTCCGGACAACTAAACACCAAAATGTCGATGGACGAGCCTGAGGATCTGGAGATGGAGGGAGAGGAGGGGACAGACTCCAAGGAGCTGAAGAAGCAGCTGGCAGAGTCCAAGGCAGTTAAAGTATTGATGCTGGGTAAGTGAACTGAACCCATTGGTATGAATGTATCGGAGGTGATTTGAAAATCATTATGTTATTGTGAAGAGTTAGTTCCTGTCTGAGACTTCTAAGCCAGAAGGATGTCCTTTCGGTCTAACGGCTAAGATGTTAGGATCCTCCATTATATTTTTTCCCTGTTCAACTACATACCATGGAATAATAAACAGGATATTTGTTGTGGCATATGATGTGATGTCAGAGGTTTAAAGGGGGGGGGGGGGGGCAACATTTAACAACACATTTGGCCTCCGGATAGCACTAAAACTATTTCAAATTAAATTGAGATTACCAGATGTCACCTGTTTGAAAAGCATCTGTAATTTGCACATTTAATGTTTCTGCTGTTGAATATACTCCATCAAATGATATGATACTTTCTCTATGGTCCCCATTTCAATCAAACACAGACAATTAAGTCCTGTTTTTGTCTGTGAATTGATTATTCACTTTGTCTGAAGACTGACAGTTAAAAGCAGGGCTGCCCAACCCTCTTCCTGGAGATCTACCGTCCTGTATGTTTTCAGCCCAACCCTCTTCCTGGAGATCTACTGTCCTGTAGGTTTTCAGTCCAACCCTCTTCCTGGAGATCTACTGTCCTGTAGGTTTTCAGTCCAACCCTCTTCCTGGAGATCTACTGTCCTGTAGGTTTCCCTAATTTAGCGTATCTGATTCAGCTAGTTAAGGTCTTGTTGAGCAGCTAATTAGTAGAATCAGGTGTGTTAAATTAGGGTTGGAGTGAAAACCTACCGGACGGTAGCTCTCCAGGAAGAGGGTTGGACTGAAAACCTACAGGACAGTAGCTCTCCAGGAAGAGGGTTGGACTGAAAACCTACAGGACAGTAGCTCTCCAGGAAGAGGGTTGGACTGAAAACCTACAGGACGGTAGCTCTCCAGGAAGAGGATTGGGCTGAAAACCTACAGGACGATAGATCTCCAGGAAGAGGGTTGGACAGCACTGGTTAAGAGCAACACTTTGTCTGAACATTGACAGTTAAAGAGCAAACAAACACCGATCAAGGCATAGTGTTCTTTCTCTTAGAATGTTTTAAGATATATGTGACTGAACCTAGAAAATAAGGAACATTGTTCAAGTACAGACTAAGAGCTTTAAGGTACATTGAAGTACATTTCTCCCTAAGGTACATTGCTCCCTCCCAGAAGAGTTGTAGTCCGGGGGATAGTCAGGACACAGTGAGGTGCTGAAAGAATCACTACTTTAGGTCCAAGTTAATCATGTTCCATTGCTGATGAGAGGCCAAGCATATTACTCTAACTGGCTTAGTCCAGTCTCAGAATCCAGTCCAGATTGGTGTACCCATCCTCTCGTCAGACAGCATTTAACCTTTCACACGATCATGCTGACCCAATCCAAACTGTACTTTCACACAGTGGTGGAAAATGTACCCAATTGTCGTACTTGAGTAAAAGTAAAGATACCTGAATGGAAAATGACTCAAGTAAAAGTCACACAGTAAAATACTACTTCAGTAAAAGTCTAAAAGTATTTGGTTTAAAAAAAAATATATATCTATATATATATATATATATATATATATTTTAAGTATCAAAAGTAAATGTAATTGCTAAATACACTTAAGTATCAAAAGTAAAAGTATAAATCATTTCAAAGACTACTTTTGTGTGTCAGGAAAAATGTATGGAGTAAAAAGTACATTATTTTCTTTAGGAATGTAGTGGAGTAAAAGTAAAAGTTTTCAAAAATATAAATAGTAAAGTACAGAGACCCCAAAAAACATCTTAAGTAGTACTCTAAAGTGTTTTTATTTAAGTACTTTACTCCACTGCTTTCACATCATTCCAACCCAATCCAAACTGTACTGTGCTGGCTCTGACTTATAGTATTTTTTTCACCTAGTTCCTCTTCCAACACCTATGATGTAGGGGTTCAGATGGGTTCTCAGATCAGCAGGGTTTGACTGGGCTGAGTTTCAGTAGTGTGAAAAGGGTAATTCCCTTAGCCTCTCTGCATGTAGCCACATAATGTCCCAATCAAGGTCAAAGATCAGATCCAGAAACAGTCAGTATATACAGTGCCCTCCTTAATCATTGGAACAGTGAAGCATTTTTCTTATTTTGGCTTTATATTCTATACTTGAAATCAAACAATGACATTAAAGTGCAGACTGTCAGCTTTAATTTGAGTGTATTTTCATCCATATCAGGTGAACCATTTAGAAATTACAGTACTTTATGTACATAGTCCCCCCCATTTTAGGGGAGCAAAACTATTGGGAAAAATTCACTTAGTTTAGTTTATTGATTCGACCATTTTAAAAAACAAGCACACATAAAACTTAAAAGCCATACATGCACATGAATAAAATCATCGAGGATAACAAACAAAGTCTGGGACTTATTTCCATTGTGGTTGTCTCGAGATAAGATGGCTAGACAAGATCGAACACAGTATGGCAGTGAAAGCACTTGAGTATTAAAGTGGTAAAAAGTTAAGTATTTGGTCCCATATTGTTAGCACAGTAATGACTATATCAAGCTTGTGACTCTACAAAGTTGTTGGATGCATTCGTTCTTGGTTTTGGTTGTGTTTCAGATTATTTTGTGCCCAACAGAAATTAATCGTAAATCATGTATTGTGCCATTTTGGAGTCACTTTTATTGTAAATAAGAATAGAATATGTTTCTAAACACTTTTACATTAATGTGGATGCTGCCATGATTACGGATAATCCTGAATTAATCGTGAATAATGAATGAGAAAGACATGCTAACCTCTCACCATTTCAATAAGGGGAGGTTAGCATTTTTTGCTGGGGTATGATATTTGTGCGTCTAACTTTCTCTTAATCTTAAACACAACCAAAATAATGAGCAAATGCATCCCAAGCTTGATGTAGTCACAAGCTTGATGTAGTCATTGCATGCTAGGAATATGGGAGCAAATACTACACTTTTTACTACACATAAGTGAATTTGTCCCAATACTTTTTTGTTAGCCCTCTGCAGTAAAGCCTAGACATTAGATTGGGGATGGGAAGCTAACACAAGTTAAGGTCTCTTTTCTCAGGTTAATTGTTGTTTTATTACGCAGGGAGTGATATCTCTTGATCCACAGTGGCCAAACGAAACGTTTCCAGGCTGACGAGCCGGCTGAGGCATCCACGGTTGCTTCGGCAGCGGCAGTTGGACCCGACGTCACGACAAAATAATTATAATAATAATAATTGTCCTGATCTGCCTGAGAGAACCAGGCCGCGTCGCAAACGGAACCCTATTTAAGCAGTAGTGCACTATGTAGGGAAGAGGGATCCATAGGACTCTGGTCAAAAGTAGTGCACTATGTAGGGAAGAGGGATCCATAGGACTCTGGTCAAAAGTAGTGCACTATGTAGGGAAGAGGGTTCCATAGAACTCTGGTCAAAAGTAGTGCACTATGTAGGGAAGAGGGTTCCATAGGACTCTGGTCAAAAGTAGTGCACTATGTAGGGAATAAGGGTCCATCTGAGCTCAGAAAACGAGCTGAGCTGTACTGCACTGGTCTGGTTACATGTTGAGGTCTGCACCCATAGTATTTTAGTTTTAAAGGTTTTAAAATAAAGGTTTAAAATTAAAGATTTTAGGTGACATCAAGGTATTTTTATCCTGAAGTCTCTGAGAGATTCAGGCTGCCTCTTAAATGGTATCCTATTACGCACTGGTCAAACAATAGCGTTTAAAATGAAGGTTTTAAAATGAAGGTTTTTAAGTGACATCCAGACCATTGTCCTGGTGTGTTCTGAGTCCCAGTAAGGAGATGTCAGTGATCTCCACACAGCCTGTTCTGTCAAACCGCTCTATTTTCAACCTGTCCCATAGGGCTCTGGTCAAAATTAGGGCACTATATAGGGAAGAGGGTGCCATTTGGGAATAACCCTATGTTTCGCTGGCCACCAGGTCCAGGAGTATTAAGATATTTTATTGTCACGTACACCAGATAGTGTAGTAGAATGTGTTGTTTTACAGGGTCAGTCATAATAGTACAACACCCTTGGAGCAAATTAGGGTTAAGTGCTTTGCTCAAGGGCACATCGGCAGGTTTTTCACCTTGTCAGCTCGTTTTTTTTTGAGCCAGTCACTGATGAATCCCTTGTAATTTAAAATGATGTTGTTGACATTTATTTAACTGTTGTAATAAATTGTGTATTTTTGTTTTCTTTTTCAGGTGCTGAGGAGTCTGGGAAAAGCACCATTGTAAAACAAATGAAGTAAGTTAAATTAGAAATGAAGTACGCTTTTGGGTTCTCTCTCACTGTTAATGTGGGGCAGCAGAGAAGTGAGCTGCATTGCCACAGAAACACCACTAGGTGGCAGTTTGGATAATTGAGCCACAGGGAAATTCCATCAGAGTGATACTGAGACAGATGTCACAAAGTTAAACAAACCATACAACTCTATGCACAAGGACTACGTTAAAAAAATAATGTTTAAGTGGAATTACTATATACAAACCCAATACTTCTTCTTCTTCTAAGAATCCTCCACCTGGGTGGTTTTAATGAGGAGGAGAAGGTGACATCCAGAGGGGCGATCTTTTGTAACATCCTGCAGTCAGCTCTGTCCATCGTCAGAGGCATGAGCATCCTGGGGATCAAGTACGGATCACCGGCCGTGGAGGTGGGTACTGCAGGCTGGGTACTGCAGGCTGGGTGTTTGCGTGTGTATAAGTGTGTGATGTGTGCAAAACCATGCTATAATATATAACAATATACTGTAGTATATTGACATGTTATACATGTTATACTATACTGTATGAACATGTTATACTATTATACTATATAGACATGTTATACTATATAGTCATGTTATACTATACTATATAGACATGTTATACTATTATACTATATAGACATGTTATACTATACTATATAGTCATGTTATACCATATGTTATACTATACTGTATGAACATGTTATACTTTTATACTATATAGACATGTTATACTATTATACTATATAGACATGTTATACTATACTATATAGTCATGTTATACTATATAGACATGTTATACTATACTGTTATACTATATAGACATGTTATACTATACTGTTATACTATACTATACTATATAGACATGTTATACTATACCATATGTTATACTATCCTGTTATACTATAATATACTATATAGACATGTTATACTATTATACTATATAGACATGTTATACTATACCATATGTTATACTATACGGTTATACTATACTATACTATATAGACATGTTATACTATATGTTATACTATACTGTTATACTATACTGTATGAACATGTTATGCTATATGTTATACTATACTATATAGACATGTTATACTATACAGGCATGTTATACTATACTGTTATACTATACTATTATACTGTAAAGACATGTTATATTATACTACACTGTTATACTATACTATTATACTATATAGACATGTTAGACATATACTAAACTGTATAAACATGTTATACTATACACTATACTATGCTGTGCAGACATGTTACACTATACTGTATAGACATGTTATACTATACTGTATAGACATGTTATACTATACTGTATAGACATGTTATACTATACTGTATAGACATGTTATACTATAATGTATAGACATGTTATACTATACTGTATAGACATGTTATACTATATAGACATGTTACACTATACTGTATAGACATGTTATACTATACTTTATAGAAACATTATACTATACACACACACGTTATACTATGCTGTATAGATACAGTATACTATACTATAGCGTATAGACATGTTATACTATACTGTACAGAAACGTTATACTATACAGTATAGTCATGTTACACTATACTGTATTCACATGTTCTCATATGCTGTATACACACGTTATACTATACTGTATACACGTTATAATATATTATACTGTATAGACATGTTATATTATACTATAGTGTATAAACGCGTTATACTATACTGAATAAACACGTTATACTGTACTGTATAAACATACTATACTGAATAAACATACTATACTATATAGACATGTCATACTGTACTGTATAAACATGTTATACTATACTATATAGACATGTTATATTATACTATATAGACATGTTATACTATACTATATAGACATGTTATATTATACTATACAGACATGCTATACTATATTGTATATACATGGTATACTATACTGTATAGACATGTTATACTATACTGTCATAATATACTATATAGACATGTTATACTATACTGTCATACTATATAGACATGTTATACTATGGACATGTTGGGGATCCCGTGTGGCGCAGCGGTCTAAGGCACTTTTTCTCAGTGCAAGAGGCGTCACTACAGACCCTGGTTCGATTCCAGGCTGTATCACAGCCGGCTGTGATTGGGAGTCCCATAGGGCAGCGCACAATTACTACAGCGTTGTCTGGGTTAGAGTTTGCCCAGAGCAGGCCGTCATTGTAAATAAGAATTTATTCTTACCTGACTTGACTACTTATATAAAGGTTAAATCAAAAAATTAAATAAGCATGTTATACTATACTGTAGACATTTTATACTATACTATACAGTCATGTTATACTATATAGTCATGTTACACTATACTGTATACACACGTTATACTATACTGTATACACACGTTATACTATACTGTATACACACGTTATACTATACTGTATACACGTTATAATATATTATACTTTATAGTCATGTTATACTATACTATATAGTCATGTTATACTATACTGTCTAGACATGTTATACTATACTGTAGACATGTTATACTATACCATATAGTCATGTTATACTATACCATATGTTATACTATACTGTTATACTATACTATATAGTCATGTTATACTATGCTATATAGTCATGTTATACTATACTGTATAGGCATGTTATACCGTAGACATTTTATACACTACTGAATAGACATGTTATACTATACTGTAGACACTACTATACTGTATAGACATGTTATACTATACTGTAGACACTTTATACTATACTATACTGTATAGACATGTTATACTATATAGACATGTTATACTATACTGTAGACACTATACTATACTGTATAGACATGTTATACTATATAGACATGTTATACTATACTGTAGACACTATACTATACTGTATAGACATGTTATACTATAATATATAGACATGTTATACTATATAGACATGTTATACTATACTGTATAGACATATTATACTATACTGTAGACACTTTATACTATACTATGTAGACATGTTATACTATATAGACATGTTATACTATGCTGTAGACACTTTATACTATTCTATACTGTATAGACATGTTATACTATACTGATGCATGTATGGGTGTTGTTCTCTGTGTCCAGGATGAAGGCACGAAGCTGGAGAACCTATCCAACTCTACTGAAGAGGGAACCATGTCTCCTGAGCTGGCTGAGTGCATCAAGAAGCTATGGCTGGACCCTGGCATCCAGGAGTGTTTCGAGTCAGCAGCTGAGGGCTACCATCTCCTCGACTCCGCTCACTAGTGAGTCTATGGCATGGCTCAATAACCAGATTCAGGCGCGGGACGTTTTTTTCCTTGATCGGATGGTCAGGAACATAATTACAAATCATTCGTAGACTGCAAATTGACAGCAACAAGCCCAAGCAGATATAATATTTGACTGAAAGACAATCATTTCAAATCTTTCTGACATTTGTATACGATCACATATCTATCTGTTATGCATGGGAATACTTTGGAACAGATTTCCAAAATTAAAATCACTTTGCTGGTGTTTTTACAGTCTTTTATACTGAACAAAAATATAAATGCAACATGTAAAGTGTTGGTTTCATGTTTCATGAGCTGAAATAAAAGATCCCAGAAATTGTCCATACGCACAAAAAAAAAAAATTCTATCAAATTTAGTGCTCACATTTGTTTACATTTCTCATTTGCCAAGATAATCCAGCCACTTGACAGGTGTGGCATATCAAGAAGCTGATTAAACAGCATGATCATTACACAGGTGCACCTTGTATTGGGGAAAATAAAAGGCCACTCTAAAATGTGCAGTTTTGTCACACAACACAATGCCACAGCTGTCTCACGTTGAGGGAGCGTGAAATTGGCATGCTGTCTACAGGAATGTCCATCAGAGCATTGAATGTTAATTTCTCTACCATAAGCCGCCTCCATTGCCGTTTTAGAGAATTTGGCAGTACACCCAACCGGCCTCACAACCGTAGACCACGTGTAACCACGCCAGCCCAGGACCTCCACATCCGGCTTCTTCACATGCGGGATCATCTGAGACCAGCCACCCGGACATCTGATGAAACTGTGGGTTTGCACAATGGAAGAATCTCTGTAGAAATTTTCAGAAACCCTCTCAGGGAAGCTCATTTGCGTGCTCGTTGTCCTCACCAGGATCTTGACCTGACTGCAGTTCCGTGTTGTAACCGACTTAAGTGGGCAAATGCTCACCTTCGATGGCCACTGGCACACTGGAGAAATGTGCTCTTCAAGGATGAATCCCAGTGTAGCGTTGTGTCGGCCAGCGGTTTCCTGACGTCAACATTGTGAACAGAGTGCCCCATGGTGGAGGTGGGGTTATGGTATGGCATGCAGGCATAAGCTACGGACAACGAACACAATTGCATTTTATGGATGACAATGAGATATCGTGATGAGATCCTGAGGCCCATTGTTGTGCCATTCATCATCTGCCATCCCCTTTTCAGCATGATAATGCATGGCCCCGTCTCAAGGATCTGTACACTATTCATGAAAGCTGAAAATGTCCCAGTTCTTCCATGGCCTGCATACTCACCAGACATGTCACCGATTGAGCATGTTTGGGATGCTCTGGATTGACGTGTACGACAGCGTGTTCCAGTTCCTGCCAATATCCAGCAACTTCACACAGCCATTAAAGAGGAGAGGGACAACATTCCACAGGCCACAATCAACAGCCTGAACAACTCTATGTGAAGGAGATATTGCGCTGCATAAGGCGGTGGTCACACCAGATACTGACTGGTTTTCTGATCCACGCCCCTACGTTTTTTAAAATAAGGTATCTGTGATCAACAGATGCATATCTATATTCCCAGTCATGTGAAATCCATAGATTAGGGCCTAATTTATATGAACTGTAACTCAGTAAAAATCTTTGAAATTGTTGCATGTTGCATTCATATTTTTGTTCAGTGTTTTTTTGTTGTTCAGAAAAATTGAGGGGCCAAATAAAATCAATCACGGGCCAAAGTTTGGCTTGCGGGCCGCCAGCTGAGGATCCCTGGTCTATGGCCTCTGTGGATGCTAGACAGTGCTGTTGTCTTTGGGTTCTAGTTACTGTAAAGCACTCTGTGATAACTGCTGATCTAAAAAGGGCTTTATAAATACCTTTTATCGATTAGTTCATTGATTGACTCTGCCTCTCTCCCACAGCTAACTCAGTGATCTGATCTTGATTGATTCATTGATTGACTGCCTCTCACACAGCTTCCTCAGTGACCTGGAGCGCATCACCCAGGCTGACTTCACCCCAAATGACCAGGACATCCTTCGGTGCAGGATCAAGACCGGCGGGGTCAATGAGGAGAGGTTTATCTGCAAAGATGTCAATTTCAGGTGATGCTACAGTAGCTAACTACCTGGCTGCTTTGTCACAGTACATTATAGTTCACTTGCAAAGATGTCAATTTCAGGTGATGCTACAGTAGCTAACTACCTGGCTGCTTTGTCACATTACATTATAGTTCACCTGCAAAGATGTCAATTTCAGGTGATGCTACAGTAGCTAACTACCTGGCTGCTTTGTCACAGTACATTATAGTTCACCTGCAAAGATGTCAATTTCAGGTGATGCTACAGTAGCTAACTACCTGGCTGCTTTGTCACAGTACATTATAGTTCACCTGCGAAGACGTCAAATAAAGGCGAAGTAGTGTAACTGGTGCGATTGAACCAGCGACTTCTTACCCAACACCTTAACCATTAGACCAGGGTACTCCAACCCTGTTCCTGGACAGCTACCCTCCTGTAGGTTTACTCTCCAACCCTGTTCCTGGACAGCTACCCTCCTGGAGGTTTACTCTCCAACCCTGTTCCTGGACAGCAACCCTCCTGTAGGTTTACTCTCCAACCCTGTTCCTGGAGAACTACTGTCCTGTAGGTTTTCGCTCCAACCCCAGTTGTAACTAACCTGATTCAGTTTATCAACCAGTTAATGATTAGAATCAGGTGCGCTAAATTAGGGTTGGAGCGAAAACCTACAGGACGGTAGCTCTCCAGGAACATGGTTGGAGAGCCTTGCATTAGACCAAGAGAAAATCCTTGTGATCTGAAAGCAGCATTTGGGCTTACAAGTCTAAGGCTGTGTTTACACAGACAGCCCGATTCTGATATTATTTTTCACTACTTGGTCTTTTGACCAAATCAGATCATCTCGTTTGCCAATAACTGGGCAAAATATCAGAATTGGGCTGTCTCTGTAAACACAGCCCAACTTAAGGCAGGGCTACGTCTTAACGAGAGCGTGATTCCAAATCGCCTCTGCTTCACTAGCTGCCTGGTCACAGGACTGTTGGGACATGGCTGCTGAAGTAATGTCTTTACTGTAGCAACGTAGCAGTGTTAAATCAAATCAAATGTTATTTGTTACATGCGCTGAATACAACAGGTGTAGACCTTACAGTGAAATGCTTACTTACAAGCCCTTAACCAACAATGCTTTAAGAAGTTAAGAAAGATAAGTGTGAAGTAAAAAAAAAGTAAAATAAAAGTAACAAATAATTAAACAGCAGCAGTAAAATAACAATAACCAGGCTATATGCAGGGGGTACCGGTACAGAGTCAATGTACGGGGGCACCAGTTAGTCGAGGTAATATGTACATGTAGCTAGAGTTAAAGTGACTATGCATAGATAATAAACAGCAGCATAAAAGAGGGGTCTGGATAGCCCTTTGACTAGCTGTTCAGGAGTCTTATGGCTTGGGGGTAGAAGCTGTTAAGAAGCCTTGTGGACCTAGACTTGGTGCTCCGGTACCGCTTGCCGTGCGGTAGCAGAGAGAACAGTCTATGACTAGGGTGGCTGGAGTCTGACAATTTTTATTGCCTTCCTCTGACACCGCTTGGTATAGAGGTCCTGGATGGCAGGAAGCTTGGCCCCAGTGATGTACTGGGCCGTACGCAACACCCTCTGTAGTACTTTATAGTACCCGTACGCAACACCCTCTGTAGTACCTCGGAAGCCGAGAAGTTGCCATACCAGGCAGTGATGCAACCAGTCAGGATGCTCTCGATGGCGCAGCTGTAGAACCTCTTGAGGATCTGAGGACCCATGCCGAATCAGTCTCCTGAGGGGGAATAGGCTTTGACGTGCCATCTTCACGACTGTCTTGGTGTCCTTGGACCATGTTAGTTTGTTGGTGATGTGGACGCCAAGGAACTTGAAGCTCTCAACCTGCTCCACTACAGCCCCGTCGATGAGAATGGGGGCGTGCTCAGTCCTCCTTTTCCATATTTACTGTAGCAACGTAGTAGTGTCTTTACCATGGCAACGTAGTAGTGTCTTTACCGTGGCAACGTAGTAGTGTCTTTACCGTGGCAACGTAGTAGTGTCTTTACCGTGGCAACGTACAGTACAATGTGCATGTATTTTCAGTATTTGTATGTGATTCCTGCTGGAGTTGAACCATCAACCTTTGTATTACAAGTGCCACGCTCTCACCATATACACCAACTATGTGTAAAAAGCACACACTGGAGGAGCTCATGATACTGTACTGGAGTTACTGACCGCTCCTCTCCTGTAAAAAGGGCTTTATAATTGATGGATTGTTGTGCCTCTCTGACGGACAGGATGTTTGATATGAGTGGCAGAAGAGAAGAGAGGAAGAAGTGGATCCACTGTTTCCAGGGCGTCCATTGCATCCTGTTCTGTAGTTCCCTCAGCGCGTATGATCTGGTGCTGCTGGAGGACGAGGAAATGGTGAGTGATTACACACACACACACACACACACACACACACACACACACTTCAAAGCTAAACTAAAAGGAGGGTACAGATGAGAGACGCTGATATGGTTCAACCATATTGCAAACCTCACCAGCTAGTGTGACCGCAGCTAGCTAGTGGAGGTTGAGCTTGACTGTTTCGTAGCCCGATGACGACGGCGGCGACGACGACGACATCCTTCATTCCTCTTCTGTCCTCTACTCTTTTCAGAACCGCATGCACGAGTCTCTCCATCTATTCAACAGTATCTGCAACCACAGGTTCTTCGAGGACACCATCCACGTGCTCTTCCTCAACAAGAAGGACATCTTCCAAGAGAAGATCAAGAATGTCCACCTCAATGTCTGCTTCCCCGACTACGATGGTGAGTCCTACATGGCAAAAAAATAAAAAGATTTCCATGACCTTTTGACCTTTCAGTTTGAGTTTATTCACCGTGTGTGATGAATGAATACAGGCTGAATTATATCCGGCCGTGATCGGGAGTCCCATAGGGCTGCGCACAATTGGCCCAGCGTCGTCCGGGTTTGGCTGTCATTGTAAATAAGAATTTGTTCTTAACTGACTTGCCTAGTTAAATAAAAGGTTAAATAAAAAAAATATATATATAAAAAAAATGAATACATTGAAATCTTTCTCACTCAATTAAAACACATTAAGAAACTCCCTCTTATTCCCTCTGTCAAACACATACGAAGACACCAGCAACTAGTCTCTGATCAGTTTTTACAGCTCTCTTCTTATCTCCCTATAGGGCCTAACACCTACGAAGACGCCAGCGACCACGTGAAGATGCAGTTTGAGTCTCTGAACTTGAGGCAGGCGGAGAAACCCATCTACACCCACATCACCTGCGCTGTAGACACACAGGACGTGAACCAGGCCTTCAACACCATCACAGACGTCATCAAAATCAACCTAAAAGACGCCGGGCTGTTCTGAGCAGCTCCTGACTGAAGGTACAGTATGACAGGCCTGTATTACTGCCTGATGCACGCACACACCTCAGTGCTGAACAGGAAATCATGTAGGACCGACATTAGTCCTGTGGCCTCACTGTAATAAGGCCCAGCTGTGGACAGACCATCTGCAGACACGCTGTAATAAGGCCCGGCTGTGGACAGACCATCTGCTGACACACTGTAATAAGGCCCGGCTGTGGACAGACCATCTGCTGACACACTGTAATAAGGCCTGGCTGTGGACAGACCATCTGCTGACACACTGTAATAAGGCCTGGCTGTGGACAGACCATCTGCAGACACACTGTAATAAGGCCTGGCTGTGGACAGACCATCTGCTGACACACTGTAATAAGGCCTGGCTGTGGACAGACCATCTGCAGACACACTGTAATAAGGCCTGGCTTTGGACAGACCATCTGCTGACACACTGTAATAAGGCCCGGCTGTAGACAGACCATCTGCTGACACACTGTAATAAGGCCCGGCTGTGAACAGACCATCTGCTGAAATGCTGTAATAAGGCCTGGCTGTGGACAGACCATCTGCTGACACACTGTAATAAGGCCCGGCTGTGGACAGACCATCTGCTGACACACTGTAATAAGGCCCGGCTGTGGACAGACCATCTGCTGACACACTGTAATAAGGCCTGGCTTTGGACAGACCATCTGCTGACACACTGTAATAAGGCCCGGCTGTGGACAGACCATCTGCAGACACACTGTAATAAGGCCTGGCTGTGGACAGACCATCTGCTGACACACTGTAATAAGGCCTGGCTGTGGACAGACCATCTGCAGACACACTGTAATAAGGCCTGGCTTTGGACAGACCATCTGCTGACACACTGTAATAAGGCCCGGCTGTAGACAGACCATCTGCTGACACACTGTAATAAGGCCCGGCTGTGAACAGACCATCTGCTGAAATGCTGTAATAAGGCCTGGCTGTGGACAGACCCTATCCCTGTCCCTCCCCCATCTCCACCCTATCCCTGTCCCTCCCTCCCCATCTCCACCCTATCCCTGTCCCTCCCTCCCCATCTCCACCCTATCCCTGTCCCCCCCCCCCCATCTCCACCCTATCCCTGTCCCCCCCCCCCCCATCTCCACCCTATCCCTGTCCCTCCCTCCCCATCTCCACCCTATCCCTGTCCCTCCCTCCCCATCTCCACCCTATCCCTGCCCCCCTCCCCCCCATCTCCACCCTATCCCTGTCCCTCCCTCCCC
Organism: Salmo trutta; assembly: GCF_901001165.1. Classification (NCBI taxonomy): domain Eukaryota; kingdom Metazoa; phylum Chordata; class Actinopteri; order Salmoniformes; family Salmonidae; genus Salmo; species Salmo trutta. Next base: position 40,878,049 of record NC_042986.1, on the reverse strand, counting down.
ATCTCCACCCTATCCCTGCCCCCCTCCCCCCCATCTCCACCCTATCCTTGTCCCTCCCTCCCCATCTCCAACATATCCCTGTCCCTCCCTCCCCATCTCCACCCTATCCCTGCCCCCCCATCTCCACCCTATCCCCCCATCTCCACCCTATCCCTGTCCCTCCCTCCCCATCTCCACCCTATCCCTGTCCCTCCCCATCTCCACCCTATCCCTGTCCCTCCCCATCTCCACCCTATCCCTGTCCCTCCCCCCCCCATCTCCACCCTATCCCTGTCCCTCCCCCCCATCTCCACCCTATCCCTGTCCCTCCCCCCCCCCATCTCCACCCTATCCCTGTCCCTCCCCCCCATCTCCACCCTATCCCTGTCCCTCCCCCCCCATCTCCACCCTATCCCTGTCCCTCCCCCCCCCCATCTCCACCCTATCCCTGTCCCTCCCCCCCCCATCTCCACCCTATCCCTGTCCCTCCCCCCCCCATCTCCACCCTATCCCTGTCCCCCCCATCTCCACCCTATCCCTGTCCCTCCCTCCCCATCTCCACCCTATCCCTGTCCCTCCCCCCATCTCCACCCTATCCCTGTCCCTCCCTCCCCATCTCCACCCTATCCCTGTCTCTCCCTCCCCATCTCCACCCTATCCCTGTCCCTCCCTCCCCATCTCCACCCTATCCCTGTCCCTCCCTCCCTCCCCATCTCCACCCTATCCCTGTCCCTCCCTCCCTCCCCATCTCCACCCTATCCCTGTCCCTCCCTCCCTCCCCATCTCCACCCTATCCCTGTCCCTCCCTCCCCATCTCCACCCTATCCCTGTCCCTCCCTCCCCATCTCCACCCTATCCCCCCATCTTCACCCTATCCCCCCCTCTCCACCCTATCCCCCCCATCTCCACCCTATCCCTGTCCCTCCCTCCCCATCTCCACCCTATCCCTTCCCCCCCATCTCCACCCTATCCCTTCCCCCCCATCTCCACCCTATCCCCCCATCTCCACCCTATCCCCCCCATCTCCACCCTATCCCCCCCCCCATCTCCACCCTATCCCCCCCCCATCTCCACCCTATCCCCGCCCCCCCCCCCCCATCTCCACCCTATCCCCATCCCTCCCCCCCATCTCGACACCATCCCTGTCCCTCCATCTCGACACCATCCCTGTCCCTCCATCTCGACACCATCCCTGTCCCTCCATCTCGACACCATCCCTGTGCCTCCATCTCGACGCCATCCCTGTGCCTCCATCTCGACACCATCCGTCCCTCCATCTCCACCCTATCCCTGTCCCTCCATCTCGACACCATGCCCGTCCCTCCATCGACACCATCCCCGTCCCTCCATCTCGACACCATCCCCGTCCCTCCATCTCCACCCTATCCCTGTCCCTCCATCTCGACACCATCCCTGTCCCTCCATCTCGACACCATCCCTGTCCCTCCTATATTAGAGCAGCTGTGAGGCATTTCAGTATTGGAGCGTGTCCTTTTGTTCCAGTTTAGGGGACCAAAACAAAACTGAATCTGCAGACATGATTGATCTATGACAAAAGTAGCATTCACCCCCCCCAAAAAATGTCTAAAAAATATCATGTATGAATGTTAAAAAAGTGACATATTAAATGGACTTCCTTTTTCTTCATCTCTCCAGAACTTCCATCACCCAACTCATTGGTTTTATTTGGGCACTGTGCTGGAGGAGGTGGACAGTTGGTAGACAACTGTTTATCTGCTGTCATCGTCACCACCACCACCGAGCCCTGGGTTCCTCGGACGCATCCCTCTACTACAACATCATCATCATCAAGTCCATTGGGCAGAAAACAGAGTATCAACATTTAAACATGTTGTAAAAAAACAAATACATGCTCCTTTGCGTGAAGCATTTGGACGGCACTTATATTGTGTAATGTCCCTTTAAAACCCCCTGAAGCTAGTGTTTTTGTTTTACCTTTAGTAGTCTCCTGCTGTTTCTCTTTAACTTGTAAAAAGTTAAGATAACAGCAGATATTTGAAAATTGTCATCCATTTCTAATTGAATCTATTTTAATAGCATAAACTGTGTATTGTGAGACACAAGCTTAGACTAAATAAGAATCGAACAAACTCTATTTTGACCAGACCAATATATCTTAAGTACTGTGAGAAAGAGAACGTTTTGAATATTACGTTTGTTCTTATTTTTGAAGTGTAGAGACATAAAATAAAGTTGGATAGACTTCTCTGTACTCTTGTTTTTGATAACTGAAGTTTACACCGACCGTACCAGACACCGACCGTACCAGACACCGATTTCACCGACCGTACCAGACACCGACCGTACCAGACACCGATTACACCGACCGTACCAGACACCGACCGTACCAGACACCGATTACACCGACCGTACCAGACACCGACCGTACCAGACACCGATTACACCGACCGTACCAGACACCGACCGTACCAGACACCGATTACACCGACCGTACCAGACACCGACCGTACCAGACACCGACCGTACCAGACACCGATTACACCGACCGTACCAGACACCGACCGTACCAGACACCGATTACACCAACCGTACCAGACACCGTTTACACCGACCGTACCAGACACCGACCGTACCAGACACCGATTACCCCGACCGTACCAGACACCGATTACACCGACCGTACCAGACACCGATTACCCCGACCGTACCAGACACCGATTACCCCGACCGTACCAGACACCGATTACCCCGACCGTACCAGACACCGATTACACCGACCGTACCAGACACCGACCGTACCAGACACCGATTACACAGACACCGATTACACCAACCGTACCAGACACCGACCGTACCAGACACCGACCGTACCAGACACCGACCGTACCAGACAGCACTATCATTTAGACTTGGGAGTCAATTCCATTTAAATTCCAGTCAATTCATGAAGTACATTGATATTTCAATTCTAAATCCAATTCTCTTCAATGAGGAAAATGAGGAATTTTGTTTACTTTCTGAATTGACCTCAACAGTGGTACTATTCCTCTTCTGCTTGACCTGTGATATGAGAGCAGAGTGGACGGACCAAACGCCTTGGATAGATACAATCAGACTCACACTGTGATGACTACAGTTGAGTTGTACTTAATACTATTACATAGAGAACCTGAACGACTTGTGAACATGGGAATCAAATCACACTTTACCATCAGCTGGTGGTTTTATTTATTTTATTTAACTAGTCAAGACAAGTCAGTTGAGAACAAATTCTTATTTACAATGACGGCCTACCCTGGGCCAAACCCTCTACTAACCCGGACGACGCTGGGCCAATTGTGCACCGCCCTATGGGACACCCAATCACGACCGGTTGTGATACAGCCTGGAATCAAACCAGGGTGTCTGTAGTGACGCCTCTAGCACTGAGATGTAGTGCCTTAGACCGCTGCACCACTCGGGAGCCCTTGTGTTGTTTATGAAGACAAGGGATGTGTCCCAAATGGCATCATATTCTCTATGGGCCCTGGTCAAAAGGGCATCATATTTCCTATGGGCCCTGGTCAAATGGGCATCATATTCCCTATGGGCCCTGGTCAAAAGGGCATCATATTTCCTATGGGCCCTGGTCAAATGGGCATCATATTCTCTATGGGCCCTGGTCAAAAGGGCATCATATTCCCTATGGGCCCTGGTCAAAAGGGCATCATATTCCCTATGGGCCCTGGTCAAATGGGCATCATATTCCCTATGGGCCCTGGTCAAATGGGCATCATATTCCCTATGGGCCCTGGTCAAAAGGGCATCATATTCCCTATGGGCCCTGGTCAAATGGGCATCATATTCCCTATGGGCCCTGGTCAAATGGGCATCATATTCCCTATGGGCCCTGGTCAAAAGTAATACAAGGGAATAGGGTGCCATCTAGGATGCAACCAAGGATAGAAAAATAGAGCAGAGAGTTGAAGTGCCATCATTTAATAGAGTTAATAGTAACACATCTGAACAAAGTCAACCTGAACCAGAAGTATAAATGTGACCACCTCATCTGATCCATCTACAGGGTTGTATTCATTAGTGCACACCGTTTCAAAACATAGCAAAACAACATTTGGCAACAGGGAGGAAAAAAACAAACAAAAAATAGTGTTTCTTATTGGACAACTTCAGGTAGTCCCTTCCTTCCTGTTTCAGTGTATTTTATTCCGTTTGGTACCTGATGAATATGACCCTGGAATGTAAGGTATAGTTCTGACCGAAGCGGAAGCCATGACGGTCTCTAACCCAGATAGTTAGTGGCTATTTGACAAACTGTTTTCTGGACAAAATAAATGCTCAGTGGAGTTCTCCTTGGTTCCGAACCAATCATGTTTCTTATGTAAACGTAACCCAACACATAACCTAACCTTTCCTGGAATGACTTGCTTAGTATCACATTTGGTCGCCTAAACTGAACTAAATCACATTTGTTTCTGCCTCCCGTAGAACAAGACGGGATAAGAAAAACTACATTTCTGCAAGTGAAGAAGGCATGTAGTGAGTTGGGTTCTGACCACAGCTTTCCCCTCTGTAAAAAGAAATGTTGTTACACACTCAATCTAGTTCATTGGTCAGTTCATTCTTAACACACTTTGGATAAAATACATCACTTAATTAATTATAAAGGCTATAAAATATCAAGATGTGAATTCCAAAATTGTCTTTGATTCAGATGAATCAATAAGTATTGTATTATAAAGTGGTGTGATACAAGTATTAATCTCACTTGACAATAATCAATGATCAATATTATACAATAATGTGCCGTTGTGAACAAGAGTCCTATAACATATAAAAATACTGTTCAATACAAAGTGGTCCATTTGTAATTTAAGTTTTGGAAAATGAAATAACAAATAAGGTAAAATCTCTCATGTTAAAGTTTAGACAGGACTTTAAATAACAATGTAGCCTAGGTAAAACGTGATAAAAGATGGCTGATTTAAAACGTAAAGAGTCAGGTGCACGTCAAATCTGTCACATTAATTCCCGATCCATCTTTAGAGCGTTGACACTACTTCTAGATGGAATCTGATTTTGTAAAGAAATCCCAAATGAAAAAGACAGTTTGAATAACTCCATACAAACAACACGTCATAAAGACTTTGGTTTTACAGGAAATTAAATGAGCTATTTAACTCAGTGAACGAATGCAACAAAGTGTAGATTATATATAAAAAAATAAATTAAAAAAAGTTACATTTTGACACGGGAGATGTCCAGCTTGGCGGTTTGGTCTCGTGCATACTGGAGTAGACAAAACATTATGAACAGTCTGCTCTTTCCACCAGACTGACCAGGTGAAAGTTATCATTGTAGATGAAGGGGAGGATGTCTAAGCCTTGAGATAATTGAGACATGGATTGTGTATGTGTACCATTCAGAGAGTGAATGGGCAAGAGAAAAGATTTAACCACCTAAGGTCGATGTCCACACCCCAGTGGAAAATTAATTAGCATAATAAAATACAAATATAATTAAAAAACCTGTCAGTTTAAGCTAGAGATATATTTTTTTTTGCTTTGGATGCATCTTAATCCACCGCCGATGTAACACTTCCTCATCTGTGGTGAAAGGTGACAGAGCTAGAGAGGTGTTTGTCAGACCATAAAACATTGTAGAATAATAGCGAAGACATCAAAACTAATGAAATAACACATATGGAATCATGTAGTAACCAAAAAAAGTGTTACATCAAAATATATTTGAGATTCTACAAATTAGCCACCCTTTGCCTTGATGACAGCTTTGCACACTCTTGGCATTCTCTCAACCAGCTTCACGAGGTAGTCACCTGGAATGCATTTCAATTAACAGGTGTGCCTTGTTAAAAGTTAATTTGTGGAATTTCTTTCCTTCTTAATGCGTTTGAGCCAATCAGTTGTGTTGTGACAAGGTAGGGGTGGTACACAGAAAATAGCCCTACTTGGTGAAAGACCAAGTCCATATTATGGCAAGAACAGCTCAAATAAGCAAAGAGAAACGACAGTCCATCATTACTTTAAGACATTTTCCCGGTCAATCAATACGGAAAATGTCAAGAACTTTAAGTTTCTTCAAGTGCAGACGCAAAAAACCATCAAGCGCTATGATGAAACTGGCTCTCATGAGGACCGCCACAGGAAAGGAAGACCCAGAGTTACCTCTGCTGCAGAGGATAAATTCATTAGAGTTACCAGCCTCACATTGCAGCCCAAATAAATGCTTCAGAGTTCAAGTAACAGATACATCTCAACATCAACTGTTCAGAGGAGACTGCATGAATCAGGACTTCATGGTCGAATTGCTGCAAAAAAGGAGACTGGTGGAAATCTGTCCGTTGGTCTGATGAGTCCAAATTTGAGACATTTGGTTCCAACCGCCGTGTTTTTGTGAGATGCAGAGTAGATGAACGAAAGATCTCCGCATGTGTGGTTCCCACAGTGAAGCATGGAGGAGGAAGTGTGATGGTGCTTTGCTGGTGACACTATCAGTGATTTATTTAGAACTCAAGGCACACTTAACCAGCATGGCTACGACAGCATTCTGCAGCGACACACCATCCCATCTGGTTTGCGCTTAGTGGGACTATAATTTGTTTTTCAACAGGACAATGACCCATCACACCTCTAGGTTGTGTAAGGGCTATTTGACCAAGAAGGAGAGTGGTGGAGTGCTGCATCAGATGACCTGGCCTCAACAATCGCCCAACCTCAACCCAATTGAGATTGTTTGGGATGAGTTGGACCGCAGAGTGAAGGGAAAGCAGCCAACAAGTGCTCAGCATATGTGGAAACTCCTTCAAGACTGTTGGAAAAGCATTCCAGGTGAAGCTGGTTGAGAGAATGCCAAGAATGTGCAAAGCTGTCATCAAGGCAAAGGGTGGCTACCTTGAAGAATCTAAAATCTAAAATCTATTTAAATTTGTTTAACACTTTTTTTTTAGTTACTACATGATTCCATATGTGTTAGTTCATTGTTTTGATGTCTTCACTATTATTCTACAATGTAGAAAATAGTAAAAATAAAGAAAACTCCTTAAATGAGAAGGTGTGTCCAAACTTTGGGCTGGTACTGTAAATGTTTCCTGATCTTTCTTATATCTCAGATATAAGTAGGTGCCAGGTTTGTGTCAAGAACTGCAACGCTGCTGAGGTTTTTCCATCTCAACAGTTTCCCGTGTGTATCAAGAATGGTCCACCACCCAAAGGACATCCAGCCAATTTGACACAACTATGGAAAGCATTGGAGTCAACATGGGCCAACATCCCTGTAGAATGGTTTCGACACCATTCCCCAATGAATTGAGGCTGTTCTGAGGGCAAAAGGGTTGCAACTCAATACTAGGAAGTTGTTCTTAATGTTTTGTACACTCATTGTATACCAGTATTGTGTCAATCTATAGATGGGAGCACTGGAATGGAGAGAAGGGATGTGTTCCAAAGACACCCTATTCCCCTATATAGTGCACTACTACTCTGGTCAAAGGTAATGCACTATATAGGGGATTGGGTGCCATTTGGGACACAACCAAGGATCATTTCTACTATCTGTGTGATTTGTTGGTTAAATCAACCAAAATGCCATAAAAACATCACTCCACTCCATCTACACTGAACAAAAATATAAACGCAACATGCAACAATTTCAAAGATTTTACTGAGTTACAGTTCATATAAGGAAATCAGTCAATTGAAATAAATTAATTAGGCCCTAATCTATGGATTTCACATGACTGGGAATGCAGATATGCATCTGTTGATCACAGATACATTTAAAAAAAGGTAGGGGCGTGGATCAGAAAACCAGTCAGTATCTGGTGTGACCACCATTAGCCTCATGCAGCGCGACACATCTCCTTCACATAGAGTTGATCAGGCTGTTGATTGTGGCCTGTGGAATCTTGTCCCTCTCCTCTTCAATGGCTGTGTGAAGTTGCTGGATATTGGCGGGAACTGGAACATGCTGTTGTACACGTCGATACATGTCTGGTGAGTATGCAGGCCATAGAAGAACTGGGACATTTTCAGCTTCCAGGAATTGTGTACAGATCCTTGTGACATGGGGCCTGTGCATTATCATGGCATGATAACATGAGGTGATGGCGGTGGATGAATGACACGACACTGGGCCTCAGGATCTCATCACGGTATCTCTGTGTATTCAAATTGCCCTTGATAAAATGCAATTGTGTTCGTTGTCTGTAATTAATGCCTGCCCATACCATAACCCCACCGCCACCATGGGGCGCTCTGTTCACAACGTTGACATCAGAAAACCGCTCGCCCACAAGACGCCATACTGTCCGGCTGGCTTTGCAATCTGCTCGGTACAGTTGAAACCAGGATTCATCTGTGAAGAGCACACTTCTCCAGTGGGCCAGTGGCCATCGAAGGTAAGCATTTGCCCATTGAAGTTGTTTACGACGCCGAACTGCAGTCAGGTCAAGACTCAGTAGATGAGCTTCCCTGAGAAGGTTGTACAAACCCCCAGTTTCATCAGCTGTCCGACTGGCTCGTCTCAGACAATCCTGATGGGGAAGAAGCCCGATGTGGAGGTCCAGGGCTGACGTGGTTCACACGTGGTCTGCGGTTGTGAGGCCGGTTGGACGTATTGGCAAATTCTCTAAAGCGACGTTGGAGACGAGAAATTAACATTAAATTCTCTGGCAATAGCTTTGGTGGACATTCCTGCAGTCAGCATGCCAATTGCACAGTCCCCTAAAACTTGGGTCATCTGTGGCATTGTGTTGTGTGACAAAACTGCACATTTTAGACTTGTCTTTTATTGTCCCCAGCACAATGTGCACCTGTGTAATGATCACACTGTTTAATCAGTATCTTGATATGCCGCACCTGTCAGGTGGATGGATTATCTTGGTAAAGGAGAAATGCTCACTAACAGGGATGTAAACAAAATTCTGCACAAAATTTGAGAGAAATAAGCTTTTTGTGCATATGGAAAATGTCTGGGTTCTTTTATTTCAGCTCATGAAACATGGGACCAACACTTTACATGTTGCGTTTATATATTTTTGTTCAATGTAAATTATCTGGAAGTAAAAACAGAAGTATTCTGTAGTTTGACTTGGCAGTTCCCATAGAAGTCACAGTGACTATATTTCATTTCACTGCTTAAGGTTTCCCCCACAGTTCAGTTCTGTCCTGAGCTCAGTGTATCAGAGGGTTGAACATGGAGAAAAATAAAAACAAGTGGTAAAAACGGAAACAATCCCAAAATGCAGTATTCATCATCCGCTGTATTCAGCATGGCAACCAACAGTCTCAATCGCTGGTTCTACTTTCCATAATCTTCTTCTACTTCCACGATCATCTAATGCAAATGTCCCATGTCATCTCATATCTTCATCCCCCTTCCATGAGGCTCACGGTCCACCAGACACCTACAGAAGAGAAAGAGAGAGGATAAAAATGAACCATTATAAAAAAACTATATCTATGACTGCATCCAATCTGTGCTAACATCCCAATGAAGCACGTCCCCTCATGAATCCAAGTTGTGCTAACATCCCAATGAAGCACGTCCCCTCATGAATCCAAGTTGTGCTAACATCACAATGAAGCACGTCCCCTCATGAATCCAAGTTGTGCTAACATCACAATGAAGCACGTCCCCTCATGAATCCAAGTTGTGCTAACATCACAATGAAGCACGTCCCCTCATGAATCCAAGTTGTGCTAACATCACAATGAAGCACGTCCCCTCATGAATCCAAGTTGTGCTAACATCACAATGAAGCACGTCCCCTCATGAATCCAAGTTGTGCTAACATCACAATGAAGCACGTCCCCTTATGAATCCAAGTTGTGCTAACATCACAATGAAGCACGTCCCCTCATGAATCCAAGTTGTGCTAACATCCCAATGAAGCACGTCCCCTCATGAATCCAAGTTGTGCTAACATCACAATGAAGCACGTCCCCTCATGAATCCAAGTTGTGCTAACATCACAATGAAGCACACCCCCTCATGAATCCAAGTTGTGCTAACATCACAATGAAGCACGTCCCCTCATGAATCCAAGTTGTGCTAACATCACAATGAAGCACGTCCCCTCATGAATCCAAGTTGTGCTAACATCACAATGAAGCACGTCCCCTCATGAATCCAAGTTGTGCTAACATCACAATGAAGCACGCCCCCTCATGAATTTGCATTACGACACCTAGACATGCTGCCACTGAATCGAACAATCAAGAGGACAAATAATCTGTAACATACAGTCATCTTGGCATTCTGCGGACTATCCAGTCCTTTCAGATATTACCCAAATGCCCCAAAAAGAAAAAAAAAGCTTCTGCAGCTTTAACCAATAACAGGTGTACATCTACAGTGATTCAGTATGTACAAAGTTCAAAAAGGTCACTAACCTGAAGCTCCCTGTCACCTCCTTAGAGGCCAAACCCTAACAGGTCTCACAGCAAGGACATGTTAGAGCCCTCATGGTTGTGGGTTCAATCCCCCCGCTAGCCTTTCTGTGGGTTCCATCCCCCCCGCTAGCCTTTCTGTGGGTTCAATCACCCCGCTAGCCTTTCTGTGGGTTCAATCACCCCGCTAGCCTTTCTGTGGGTTCAATCACCCCGCTAGCATTTCTGTGGGTTCAATCACCCCGCTAGCCTTTCTGTGGGTTCAATCCCCCCGCTAGCCTTTCTGTGGGTTCAATCACCCCGCTAGCCTTTCTGTGGGTTCAATCACCCCGCTAGCCTTTCTGTGGGTTCAATCACCCCGCTAGCCTTTCTGTGGGTTCAATCACCCCGCTAGCATTTCTGTGGGTTCAATCCCCCCGCTAGCCTTTCTGTGGGTTCAATCCCCCCGCTAGCCTTTCCTATACAGTGGGGCAAAAAAGTATTTAATCAGCCACCAATTGTGCAAGTTCTCCCACTTAAAAAGATGAGAGAGGCCTGTAATTTTCATCATAGGTACACGTCAACTATGACAGACAAAATGAGAAAAAAAAATCCAGAAAATCACATTGTAGGATTTTTAATGAATTTATTTGCAAATTATGGTGGAAAATAAGTATTTGCTCAATAACAAAAGTTTCTCAATACTTTGTTATATACCCTTTGTTGGCAATGACACAGGTCAAACATTTTCTGTAAGTCTTCACAAGGTTTTCACACACTGTTGCTGGTATTTTGGCCCATTCCTCCATGCAGATCTCCTCTAGAGGAGTGATGTTTTGGGGCTGTCGCTGGGCAACACGGACTTTCAACTCCCTCCAAAGATTTTCTATGGGGTTGAGATCTGCAGACTGGCTAGGCCACTCCAGGACCTTGAAATGCATCTTACGAAGCCACTCCTTCGTTGCCCTGGCGGTGTGTTTGGGATCATTGTCATGCTGAAAGACCCAGCCACGTTTCATCTTCAATGCCCTTGCTGATGGAAGGAGGTTTTCACTCAAAATCTCACGATACATGGCCCCATTCATTCTTTCCTTTACACGGATCAGTTGTCCTGGTCCCTTTGTAGAAGGGGACCAGGACAGCCCCAAAGCATGATGTTTCCACCCCCATGCTTCACAGTAGGTATGGTGTTCTTTGGATGCACCTCAGCATTCTTTGTCCTCCAAACACGACGAGTTGAGTTTTTACCAAAAAGTTCTATTTTGGTTTCATCTGACATTCTCCCAATCCTCTTCTGGATCATCCAAATGCTCTCTAGCAAACTTCAGACGGGCCTGGACATGTACTGGCTTAAGCAGGGGGACACGTCTGGCACTGCAGGATTTGAGTCCCTGGCGGCGTAGTGTGTTACTGATGGTAGGCTTTGTTACTTTGGTCCCAGCTCTCTGCAGGTCATTCACTAGGTCCCCCCGTGTGGTTCTGGGATTTTTGCTCACTGTTCTTGTGATCATTTTGACCCCACGGGGTGAGATCTTGCGTGGAGCCCCAGATCGAAGGAGATTATCAGTGGTCTTGTATGTCTTCCATTTCCTAATAATTGCTCCCACAGTTGATTTCTTCAAACCAAGCTGCTTACCTATTGCAGATTCAGTCTTCCCAGGCTGGTGCAGGTCTACAATTTTGTTTCTGGTGTCCTTTGACAGCTCTTTGGTCTTGGCCATAGTGGAGTTTGGAGTGTGACTGTTTGAGGTTGTGGACAGGTGTCTTTTATACTGATAAGTTCAAACAGGTGCCATTAATACAGGTAACGAGTGGAGGACAGAGGAGCCTCTTAAAGAAGAAGTTACAGGTCTGTGAGAGCCAGAAATCTTGCTTGTTTGTAGGTGACCAAATACTTATTTTCCACCATAATTTGCAAATAAATTCATTAAAAATCCTACAATGTGATTTTCTGGATTTTTTTTTCTCATTTTGTCTGTCATAGTTGACGTGTACCTATGATGAAAATTACAGGCCTCTCTCATCTTTTTAAGTGGGAGAACTTGCACAATTGGTGGCTGACTAAATACTTTTTTGCCCCACTGTATCTATTTTCCTGCTGTCTCAATAAAGCAAAAAAATACATGAGGGTGGAATTCCACAAGTCAAAGGTCACTGACCTGAAGATTCCTGCTCCCCCTCAGTAGAGTCCACACTCCTTGAGGTTGATCTACAGGAGGAGGTAGGTGCTAGGGGGTAAGGGTTGATTTGGTACTGACCTGAAGATCCCTGGTCCCCCCTCAGTAGAGTCCACACTCCTTGAGGTTGATCTTGATGATGACATCTGTGACGGCGTCGAACACGAACTGAACGTTCTTGGTGTCGGTGGCACAGGTGAAGTGGGTGTAGATCTCTTTAGTGTCCTTCCTCCTGTTCAGATCCTCAAACTGACACTGAATGTAGGCTGCTGCCTCCTCATATGTACTGGCTCCTGTAGTAATAATAATAGTGCATTATGGGTACTGTAGTACACTGAATGTAGGCTGCAGCTTCCTCATATTAATCTCCAACTAACTACTTAGGTAAACATATGAATTACCTGTTGCAAAACGATCGGCGCAGGTGTTGGTAACTAGTTCGCCATACACCTGCGCAGGTAATTCACATGTTTACCTAAGTAGTTAGATGGTTTGTCATTAAATGTATAAGATAGACATGCTTCCAATATCCGTACATTATTGACCCGTGACTGACAATTTTGAAGTACGTTAGCTAATACCCTCAAACGAGGTGACGTCAGACCGTCTACTTAAGTAGGCAATAAAATAAAGAAGCCTGTCTATCATGTTCATTGATTGGGTTAAGACAAACTCTACGCCTCCACGTAAACCCCGCCCTTCACGGAAAAATAATGCCACAACTCGCAAATCGAAAAGACTGGCAGTGAAAGCAAAGATACGAGTAGCGTAACCAAAAGGTAGAACATGCAGGAAAGACCGTAGGCAAAATGTATATAATTGGTTTGGTTGCTGTGAAAGTTTAACCGAAAACGATTTATGCATTCGTTTTCAATTATATTTTTTTCATCATTTGTCAGAGTTTTGCTCTCGCTTTAAAATGATTTGCTTACAAGTTTTGGGGTTTTGCTATTGATGTCTTATTTTTGTTTACAATTCTATACATTTTTTTTTCAATTGTTTGGTTTTTGATTTCAACATCCATTATTTCACCCGTCCTCGAAAATATAATGTTTACATTCTCAACTTTATTTTTCAAGTTCACAATTTATTTTATTTGGAATTCAATACATACGGCGTGAAATTGACCCCAATATTAAACTCTGTATCTGGCTCTCTGTCTGTCTGTCTGGTTACCTCGATTGGTAGGCTCACGTCACTGGACAGCTCGCAGCTGGGTTTCCCTTTGTAATCCATGATGGTTTGCAAGCCCTGCCACGTCCGACGTCAGTGTCTGTTTAGTAGGATTTGATCTTGGTCATGTATTGACGCTTTGCCTGTTTGACAGTTCGTCGGAGGGCGTAGCGGAATTTCTTATAATCGTCCGGATTAGTGTCCCGCTCCTTGAAAGCGGCAGCTCTAGCCTTTAGCTCAGTGCGGATGTTGCCTGTAATCCATGGCTTCTGGTTGGAATATGTACGTACGGTCATTGTGGGGACGACGTCGTCGATGTACTTATTAATGAAGCTGGATGTGGTAAATTCCTCAATGCCATCAGACGAATCCCGAAACATATTCCAATCTGTGCTAGCGAAACAGTCCTGTAGCTTAGCATCTGGTTCATCGGACCACTTCCGTACTGAGCGCGTCACTGGTACTTCCTGTTTTAGGTTTTGCTTGTAAGCAGGAATCAGGATAGTTATGGTCAGATTTGGGCGAGGGAGAGCTTTGTTTACATCTCTGTGTGTGGAGTAAAGGTGATCTAAAGTTGTCTCCTCTAGTTGCCCAGGTGACTGGTAGAAATGAGGTAAAACAGATTAAATTTGTCCTGCATTAAAATCACCGGCCACTAGGAGAGCAGCCTCTGGGTGAGCATTTTCCTGTTTGCTTATGGCCCTACACAGGTCGTTGAGTACGGTTTTAGTGCCAGCATTGGTTTGCGGTGGTAAATAGACAGCTACGAAAAATATATACTGAACAAAAATATAAAACGCAACATGTAAAGTGTTGGTCCCATGTTTCATGAGCTGAAATAAAAGACCCCAGACATTTTCCATACGAACAAAAAGCGTATTTTGTGCACAAATGTGTTTACATCCCTGTTAGTGAGCATTTCTCCTTTGCCAAGATAATCCATCCACCTGACAGGTATGGCATATCAAGAAGCTGATTAAATGGCATGATCATTACACAAGTGCACCTTGTGCTGGGGACAATAAAAGGCTACTCTAAAATGTGAATTTTTGTCACACAACACAATGCCACAGATGTCTAAAGTTTTGAGGGAGTGTGCAATTGGCATGCTGACTGCAGGAAACTTCACCAGAGCTGTTGCCAGAGAATTGAATGTTCATTCCTCTTCCATAAGCCTCCCTCAACTTTGTTTTAGAGAATTTGGCAGTATGTCCAACCAGCCTCACAACCGCAGACCATGTGTAAACAGGCCAGCCCAGGACCTCCACAAAACGAATTCTGATTGGCTGTGCCTGGCTCCCAAGTGGTACGCCTTTGTCCTCCCTGGCCCACCCATTGCTGTGCCCCTGCCTAGTCATGTGAAATCCATCGATTACGGCCTAATTAATTTATTTAAATTGACTGATTTCCTTAAAACTCAGTCGTTGAAAAAAACAATTGTTGAAATTGTTGCGTTTATATTTTTTGTTCAGTATAGATGAATAGTCTCTTGGTAAATAGTATGGTCTACAGGTTATCATGTGGTATTCTAACTCAGGCAGAACCTTGAGATGTAATATTTTATTGAATCTCTCTTATTGGCACTATAGCAGAGAGCATTGGCCATATCCCTGGTGACTGGAACATTTTTTTTCTTAGGACAACAATTTTGTCTTCAGGCTCGATGGACATCATAGCCTACGTCTCCCCTTTTCATAGGCCGCGAAAAATACAGCTTCCTCGAGCTTGAAAGCCACGCGCCGCCTCGAGCTTGAAAGCCACGCGCCGCCTCGAGCTTGAAACCCACGCGCGGCCTATGACTCCTTGTATTATATATAGCAGATCAAAACATTTATTTTAAGACTGTCGCAGAGCCAATGCCAACGGATATCGGTAGTAGAAAGGCAAGCCAAAGCAAAACTTCTGAGAAGTTCCGAAAAAAGCCAACCATTTAACGATGCTTGATTTAGTTGTCCAGGTAACCATGGAACCAATGGAATGGTCCCAGAATAGGAAACACAACAGGTTTGAACAGCTTTTTCAATAATGCCTTTGTGCTTTAAAAAAATAAATAAAAATACACAAACTAGTTGAATCAGGAACAACTCAAACACTTACAAGTATTTCACATCATGTATGTGTTGTGTGTATTCTTCACATGCGCACAGGCGTGTGTGTGTGTGTGTGTTACAGTTGAAGTTGGAAGTTTACATACACCTTAGCCAAATATATTTAAACTCAGTTTCACAATTCCTGACATTTAATTCAAAAAAGAAATCCCTGTCTTAGGTCAGATAGGATCACCACTTTATTTTAAGAATGTAAAATGTCAGAATAATAGTAGAGAGAACGATTTATTTCAGCTTTTATTTCTTTCATCACATTCCCAGTGGGTCAGAAGTTTACATACACTCAATTAGTGTTTGGTAGCATTGCCTTTAAATTGTTTAACTTTGGTCAAATGTTTTGGGTAGCCTTCCACAAGCTTCCCACAATAAGTTGGGTGAATTTTGGCCCATTCCTCCTGACAGAGCTGGTGTAACTGAGTCAGGTTTGTAGGCCTCCTTGCTCACATGCCTTTTCAGTTCTGCCCACAAATGTTCTATGGGATTGAGGTCAGGGCTTTGTGATGGCCACTCCAATACCTTGACTTTTTTGTCCTTAAGCCATTTTGCCACAACTTTGGAAGTATGCTTTGGGTCATTGTCCATTTGGAAGACCCATTTGCGACCAAGCTTTAACTTCCTGACTGATGTCTTGAGATGTTGCTTCAATATATCTACATAATTTCCCGCCTCATGATGCCATCTATTTTGTGAAGTGCACCAGTCCCTCCTGCAGCAAAGCACCCCCACAACATGATGCTGCCACCCCCGTGCTTCACGGTTGGGATGGTATTCGTTGGCTTGCAAGCCTCCCCCTTTTTCCTCTAAACATAACGATGGTCATTATGGCCAAACAGTTATATTTTTGTTTCATCAGACCAGAGGACATTTCTCCAAAAAGTACGATCTTTGTCCCGATGTGCAGTTGCAAACCGTAGTCTGGCTTTTTATGGCGGTTTTGGAGCAGTGGCTTCTTCCTTGCTGAGCGGCCTTTCAGGTTATGTGTATATAGATACTTCTGTACCCGTTTCCTCCAGCATCTTCACAAGGTCCTTCGCTGTTGTTCTGGGATTGATTTGCACTTTTCGCACCAAAGTACGTTAATCTCTAGGAGACGGAACGTATCACCATCCTGAGAGGTGTGACGGCTGCGTGGTCCCATGGTGTTTATACTTGCGTACTATTGTTTGTACAGGTGAACGTGGTATCTTCAGGCGTTTGGAAATTACTCCCAAGGATGAACCAGGCTTGTGGAGGTCTACAAGTTTTTTCTGAGGTATTTGGCTGATTTCTTTTGATTTTCCCATGATGTCAAGCAAAGAGGCACTGAGTTTGAAGGTAGGCCTTGAAATACATCCACAGGTACACCTCCAATTGACTCAAATGATGTCAATTAGCATATCAGAAACTACTAAAGCTGTAATGACTCCAACATAAGTGTATGTAAACTTCCGACTTCAACTGTACTTGTAGCTTATCACCCACCTGCGTACTCGGGGTAACAGATGGTGAGTGGACTCCTGGCAATCTTCTCCTCGAACAGATCCTTCTTGTTGAGGAAGAGGATGATGGAGGTGTCTGTGAACCACTTGTTGTTGCAGATGGAGTCAAACAGCTTCATACTCTCATGCATACGGTTCTATAGAGGAGACCCGGAAACACAGTGTGGAATCAGAACAGGATAACAGTAGAGCTGGGCGATATGGACAAAAATCCATTTGGCAATAAACTGACATTTGTTTGTGCGAAAACGATAAATCTGCAATAAATCGTTTTTTTTTTGGGGGGGGGGCTAGAGCTGGGTGATATGGATATAAAGTCAGGTCGTGATAAACTATTTAGCTTGATAACAATAAATACAACAACAACAAAAATGTAAAGTCTAACATATCCAGGGAACGCATAGTTGATATGTAACCTGTCAAAATAGGATCCAGTATGATCAGATTTATTTTGGGCTTTTCAGAGAATTTGACAACATCTTTGCGCATATTGACTTGAATTGTCTATAATATTCACCATCTGAGGAAGTGGGAACTCAAAACACTTTCTAACAATAAATATAATATTGTTGCTACAGTACCTTCAGAAAGTATTCATACCACTTGACTTATTCCACATTTTGTTGTGTTACAGCCTGAATTCAAAATGGATTAGAAATATCATTTACACACAATACCCGATAATGACAAATTGAAAACATGTTTAGACATTTTGGCTAATGTTTTTAAAATGAAATACAGAAATCTCATTTATACTAAATAAAAATATAAATGCAACATTGGTCCCAAGTTTCAAAAAGCTTATTTCTCTCTAATTTGTTTACATCCCTGTTACTGAGCATTTCTCCTTTGCCAAGGGAATCTATCCATCTGCCAGGTGTGGCATATCAAGAAACTGATTAAGCAGCATGATCATTACACAGGTGCACCTTGTGCTTGGGACAATAAAAGGCCACTCTAAAATTTGCAGTTTTGTCACACAACGCTATAGATGTCTCAAGTTTTGCGAGAGCGTGTAATTGGCATGATGACTGCAGGAATGTCCATCAGAACTGTTGCCATAGAATCGAATGTTTATTTCTCTACCATAAGCCGCCTCCAACGTTGTTTTAGAGAATTTGTCAGTATGTCCAACTGGCCTCAAAACCCAGTCTGTTATAAAGCCCTTTTGTGGGGAAAAACTAATTCTGATTGGCTGGGCCTGGCTTCCAAGTGCGTGGGCCAATGCCCACCCATGGCTGCGCCCCTGCGATAGATTAGGGCCTAATTTATTTATGTAAATTGACTGATTTGCAAACATTTTTTAAAACATGTTTACACTTCAGCAGATGGGTGAATTCTTTATTTTTTAATCCATTTTGAATTCAGGCTGTAACAACAAAATGTGGAATAAGTCAACGGTATGAATACTTACTGAAGGCTCTGTACTCACAGAAAGCTTTGACTCTCCTATCTGTAACTAGAACAACATTGGTTGTATTTTGAGCAATGGTCATTTGCTTTCCGAATGCATCTCTCCCTCCTCTGTGCTCACAGTGGTGAGAGGGCTGAGAGTGGCTCGCTCCTCTCCCTCAACTCCTCTCCCTCAACTCCTCTCCCTCAACTCCTCTCCCTCAACTCCTCTCCCTCAACTCCTCTCCCTCAACTCCTCTCCCTCAACTCCTCTCCCTCAACACCTCTCCCCCAGACTTAACTGAAGACCCCTCACCCTCTCTCCACCCCTCCCTGCTACCCCTCCTCACCATCTCTTCGTCCTCTGCCAGCACCAGGTCATAGTCACTGAGCGCCACACAGAAGATAATAGATGTCACGCCCTCAAAGCAGTGGATCCACTTCTTCCTCTCAGACCGCTGGCCGCCCACGTCAAACATCCTGAGGTGAAACAAAGGGACACAGGATAAAGGGTGAGGTGACGCAGCAGCAGGGGGAGGTGACGCAGCAGGGTGAGGTGACGCAGCAGCAGGGGGAGGTGACGCAGCAGCAGGGGGAGGTGACGCAGCAGCAGGGGGAGGTGACGCAGCAGCAGGGGGAGGTGACGCAGCAGCAGGGTGAGGTGACGCAGCAGCAGGGTGAGGTGACGCAGCAGCAGGGTGAGGTGACGCAGCAGCAGGGGGAGGTGACGCAGCAGCAGGGGGAGGTGACGCAGCAGCAGGGGGAGGTGACGCAGCAGCAGGGGGAGGTGACGCAGCAGCAGGGGGAGGTGACGCAGCAGCAGGGGGAGGTGACGCAGCAGCAGGGTGAGGTGACGCAGCAGGGTGAGGTGACGCAGCAGGGTGAGGTGACGCAGCAGGGTGAGGTGACGCAGCAGGGTGAGGTGACGCAGCAGGGTGAGGTGACGCAGCAGGGGGAGGTGACGCAGCAGGGGGAGGTGACGCAGCAGGGTGAGGTGACGCAGCAGGGTGAGGTGACGCAGCAGGGTGAGGTGACGCAGCAGGGGGAGGTGACGCAGCAGGGGGAGGTGACGCAGCAGGGGGAGGAGACGCAGCAGGGGGAGGAGACGCAGCAGGGGGAGGAGACGCAGCAGGGGGAGGAGACGCAGCAGGGGGAGGAGACGCAGCAGGGGGAGGTGACGCAGCAGGGGGAGGTGACGCAGCAGGGGGAGGTGACGCAGCAGGGGGAGGTGACGCAGCAGGGGGAGGTGACGCAGCCGGGGGAGGTGACGCAGCAGGGGGAGGTGACGCAGCAGGGGGAGGTGACGCAGCAGGGGGAGGTGACGCAGCAGGAGAGGTGACGCAGCAGGGGGAGGTGACGCAGCAGGGGGAGGTGACGCAGCAGGGGGAGGTGACGCAGCAGGGTAAAGGGGAGGTGACGCAGCAGGGTAAGGGGAGGTGACGCAGCAGGGGGAGGTGACGCAGCAGGGTGAGGTGACGCAGCAGGGTGAGGTGACGCAGCAGGGGGAGGTGACGCAGCAGGGTAAAGGGGAGGTGACGCAGCAGGGTAAGGGGAGGTGACGCAGCAGGGGGAGGTGACGCAGCAGGGTGAGGTGACGCAGCAGGGTGAGGTGACGCAGCAGGGTGAGGTGACGCAGCAGGGTAAAGGGGAGGTGACGCAGCAGGGTAAAGGGGAGGTGACGCAGCAGGGTAAGGGGGAGGTGACGCAGCAGGGTGAGGTGACGCAGCAGGGTGAGGTGACGCAGCAGGGTGAGGTGACGCAGCAGGGTGAGGTGACGCAGCAGGGTGAGGTGACGCAGCAGGGGGAGGTGACGCAGCAGGGGGAGGTGACGCAGCAGGGGGAGGTGACGCAGCAGGGGGAGGTGACGCAGCAGGGGGAGGTGACGCAGCAGGGTGAGGTGACGCAGCAGGGTGAGGTGACGCAGCAGGGTGAGGTGACGCAGCAGGGGGAGGGCGCTACGGCTTCTTATTGACAGAAGAGATTTGACAACTGATTACACACACACACACACACACACACACTTTAGCTCCCTGACATCATGGAGATGACATCACTACTGGTCATAGACAAGGCTCCTGTCTGTACCTGAGTCCCACCCTCACTACTATGGTCATAGACAAGGCTCCTGTCTGTACCTGAGTCCCACCCTCACTACTATGGTCATAGACAAGGCTCCTGTCTGTACCTGAGTCCCACCCTCACTACTATGGTCATAGACAAGGCTCCTGTCTGTACCTGAGTCCCACCCTCACTACTATGGTCATAGACAAGGCTCCTGTCTGTACCTGAGTCCCACCCTCACTACTATGGTCATAGACAAGGATTAGGCTTCTCACCGGACGTGCTACCTTGTCCAGGACCTGCTGTTTTGAACTCTCTGTTTTGAACTCTCCTAGGTTCCTGCCTGTCTTGGGAATTTTTGCACGGTGGCTAGGAAAAGGTGGCTGGAGGACATATTCTCTGGACAGACAGACAGACAGACACCATATGGATGGTACCCCAGACAGACAGAGACCATATGGATGGTACCCCAGACAGACAGACAGACAGACAGAGACCATATGGATGGTACCCCAGACAGACAGACAGACAGACAGAGACCATATGGATGGTACCCCAGACAGACAGACAGACAGACAGACACCATATGGATGGTACCCCAGACAGACAGACAGACAGACAGACACCATATGGATGGTACCCCAGACAGACAGACAGACAGACAGACAGACAGACAGACAGACACCATATGGATGGTACCCCAGACAGACAGACAGACAGACAGACAGACAGACAGACAGACAGACACCATATGGATGGTACCCCAGACAGACAGACAGACAGACAGACACCATATGGATGGTACCCCAGACAGACAGACAGACAGACACCATATGGATGGTACCCCAGACAGACAGACACCATATGGATGGTACCCCTGACAGACAGACACAGACAGACACCATATGGATAATACCCCTGCATCAACCCAGCCAATCAGCATTTCTAGGAACTAAATCTTTGCTGAACACATACATCTATGAAAAGACTGAGTGTCAACACCATTATTTAACTGGCCATTAGTTATTTAGCTTTGCTTTCTCTGTGTGTGGGGGGGGGGGTCAACGCCGGGTTACTCCAAAGCACTTTGTGACATCGGCTGATTGTATTAATTAAGAACTGATGGATTGTATTTGTCTAAACAAATTAATGAATTAAGTACGATTATTGAATCCATCTAATTAATGAATCATGTTGACGCTATAACAAATCACCTGTCCCCATCACCTATGAAACAGTTTGTCTCATTAGGCTCTGGCTTGGCACTGAGCTGAGTATTCTCAAATAACTAAGATCTGTCTCAATCAAAATGGTGTGTGTAGCTATCGGTGGGTATAAAGACTTGAAGCAGCGCTCCTTGAAGGTGTGTGTGTGTGTGTGTGTGTGTGAGGATAGCAGCAGGTATACTGACTTGAAGTAGAGCTCTTTGAAGGTAAAGTGTGTCTCCACAATGCCGGTAGTCTTGACTCTGGTCCTCAGCACATCTTGCTGGGTGGGGACATAACTCTGTTGGGCAATACGGTCCAGGTCATTCAGATAACTGAGGGAGGAGAGACAACGAGAGACAGGTCAGGAGAGAGAGACAGGGCAGGAGAGAGAGACAGGGCAGGAGAGAGACAGGGCAGGAGAGAGAGAGAGAGAGACAGGGCAGGAGAGAGAGAGAGACAGGGCAGGAGAGAGAGAGAGACAGGTCAGAAGAGAGAGAGAGAGACAGGTCAGAAGAGAGAAAGAAAGAGACAGACAGAGGTCAGGAGAGAGTGAAAAAGAGAGACGGGTAAGGCGAGAGAGCGAGACGGGTCAGGAGAGAATTATGGAAGTAATACAGAAGTAGTTTAGTGCCCTAAAAAACGTGTTAAATATGGATAAAAATAAATCTAAATAATATCTCAGATATAGGACAGACACTTTAAAACAAACTTCCTTTTTGATGTATTTTTTGACCATCTGTTTTTCCATGTATGAATCTGTTATTCAATGTGTTTTTCCATGTATGAATCTGTTATTCAATGTGTTTTTCCATGTATGAATCTGTTATTCAATGTGTTTCTACGGGGGAATAGCATTAAGGCCAAATTCAACGTTTCATCAAATATTTTTTTTTTTTTTTTTTTGTATACCATAAAATTCCAAATCAAATAGCTAAATGATACTTCCATATGTTCCCTTAGTAGAACTGTTACTGTGGTTTTAATTACTACACATTTTACTTTTCTATTATTTCTCCATTTTCTTTCTCTCTACATTGTTGGGAAGGGCCCGTCAGCGTTTCACTGTTAGTCTACACCTGTTGTTTCTCTCTACATTGTTGGGAAGGGCCCGTCAGCGTTTCACTGTTAGTCTACACCTGTTGTTTCTCTCTACATTGTTGGGAAGGGCCCGTCAGCGTTTCACTGTTAGTCTACACCTGTTGTTTCTCTCTACATTGTTGGGAAGGGCCCGTCAGCGTTTCACTGTTAGTCTACACCTGTTGTTTCTCTCTACATTGTTGGGAAGGGCCCGTCAGCGTTTCACTGTTAGTCTACACCTGTTGTTTCTCTCTACATTGTTGGGAAGGGCCCGTCAGCGTTTCACTGTTAGTCTACACCTGTTGTTTCTCTCTACATTGTTGGGAAGGGCCCGTCGGCGTTTCACTGTTAGTCTACACCTGTTGTTTCTCTCTACATTGTTGGGAAGGGCCCGTCGGCGTTTCACTGTTAGTCTACACCTGTTGTTTCTCTCTACATTGTTGGGAAGGGCCCGTCGGCGTTTCACTGTTAGTCTACACCTGTTGTTTCTCTCTACATTGTTGGGAAGGGCCCGTCGGCGTTTCACTGTTAGTCTACACCTGTTGTTTCTCTCTACATTGTTGGGAAGGGCCCGTCAGCGTTTCACTGTTAGTCTACACCTGTTGTTTCTCTCTACATTGTTGGGAAGGGCCCGTCAGCATTTCACTGTTAGTCTACACCTGTTGTTTCTCTACATTGTTGGGAAGGGCCCGTCAGCGTTTCACTGTTAGTCTACACCTGTTATGAACGTGACTGGAGGACATATCAGACAGACAGACAGACAGACAGACAGACAGACAGACAGACAGACAGACAGACAGACAGACAGACAGACAGACAGACAGACAGACAGACAGACAGACAGACAGACAGACAGACAGACAGACAGACAGACAGACAAAGAGAGAAGGCTGGACTGGAGTACAGAAAGACAGACGGAAACAGCCGAGGCCTGTGGAATCCCGTGTGATCCATGTGAATTTAGTCTAAATATGTTGATAAATGATAATAAACATTGCCTGCTAGAGGTGTGAGTGAAAACAGAGAGTACAGGCTAGAGCTAGACTGACTCACTCCGGTAGTCTCTCCAACCAAGCAGCTCTGCAACGTGGACAGACAGATGAAGAGCACCTAGATACAACCAGACTAAATGTTTAAATACTTTCAGCGTTTGCTCTAGCTTGCCTATATAGTTCCAGGTGGGTGGAGTTTGCACTTTTGGGACTATTCATTTGGTCCATTAAGTCCAGGCGAGTTCACTCAAGCACAGAAAGTATTAGAAATTGTTTTTGAAATACTATTTGAACCCAGGTCTTGCATTGACAGACAGAGAGCTCTGACCTACAACTACCACTACATGTCCTGTGTTGCCAATACAAAGTCGACGTGTCCTTCACACCAACCTACCCCCCCCAGGCAGGATGTGTGACAGGAACACTAAATTTGCATTTATCATAATGGTAAAATGATACACTATTGTTCTACCTTAACTTCCTCTTATTGTGACATTAGTTAAATCAGGGATCATCAACTAGATTCAGCCGCAGGACGATTTCTTTCTTGAGCTGATGGTCAGGGGTTTGGAACATAATTACAAAATCATTTGTAGGACTGCAAATTGACTGCAAGAAGCCCAAACACATATAATATGAATATAACATAATAATGTCAAACCTTTGCTTTTATACAATCACATACACACAGTTTACTAGGTACACCCATCTACTACCAGGTCGAACCCCCAAATTCTTCAGGGCGTAGAAACGTTGCTCAACTGGTATCAATGGACATAACGTGTGCTAGGAAAACATTCCCTACACCATTACACCACCACCAGCCTGTACCGTTGACACCAGGCAGGATGGGTCCATGGACTCATGCTGCTTACACCAAATCCTGACTGTCATCAAACAGGATGCCACAGGATCCGGGATTTATCAGACCAGGAGATGTTTTTCCACTCCTCATTTGTCCAGGGTTGGTGATGGCGTGGCCCACTGGACCCGCTTCTTCTTGTTTTTAGCTGATAGGAGTGGAACCCGGTGGGGGGGGGGGGAAATCACTAGAGGGCCAGCAGGCCGCCAGTTGGGAAACCCTAGTCTAAATATTCAGTACATGTATAAATAAAGTTAGTTCCCTCTTTTAGATTCTGGTGTACAAATATCACATACTGTACTTACACAATCTACTGTACAGCTTGTAGGCTACAGTAAATTACATTACTCTGGTGGTGAAGGCTCTAAATCAACAAATAACTAGGCTACAGTACATTACATTACTCTGGTGAGGAAGGCTCTAAATCAACAAATAACTAGGATACAGTACATTACTCTGGTGGTGAAGGCTCTAAATCAACAAATAACTAGGCTACAGTACATTACATTACTCTGGTGATGAAGGCTCTAAATCAACAAATAACTAGGCTACAGTACATTACATTACTCTGGTGGTGAGGGCTCTAAATCAACAAATAACTAGGCTACAGTAAATTACATTACTCTGGTGGTGAAGGCTCTAAATCAACAAATAACTAGGCTACAGTAAATTACATTACTCTGGTGATGAAGGCTCTAAATCAACAAATAACTAGGCTACAGTAAATTACATTACTCTGGTGGTGAAGGCTCTAAATCAACAAATAACTAGGCTACAGTAAATTACATTACTCTGGTGATGAAGGCTCTAAATCAACAAATAACTAGGCTACAGTAAATTACATTACTCTGGTGGTGAAGGCTCTAAATCAACAAATAACTAGGCTACAGTACATTACATTACTCTGGTGGTGAAGGCTCTAAATCAACAAATAACTAGGCTACAGTACATTACATTACTCTGGTGGTGAAGGCTCTAAATCAACAAATAACTAGGCTACAGTAAATTACATTACTCTGGTGATGAAGGCTCTAAATCAACAAATAACTAGGCTACAGTAAATTACATTACTCTGGTGGTGAAGGCTCTAAATCAACAAATAACTAGGCTACAGTACATTACATTACTCTGGTGGTGAAGGCTCTAAATCAACAAATAACTAGGCTACAGTAAATTACATTACTCTGGTGATGAAGGCTCTAAATCAACAAATAACTAGGCTACAGTAAATTACATTACTCTGGTGGTGAAGGCTCTAAATCAACAAATAACTAGGCTACAGTACATTACATTACTCTGGTGGTGAAGGCTCTAAATCAACAAATAACTAGGCTACAGTAAATTACATTACTCTGGTGATGAAGGCTCTAAATCAACAAATAACTAGGCTACAGTACATTACATTACTCTGATGATGAAGGCTCTAAATCAACAAATAACTAGGCTACAGTACATTACATTACTCTGATGAAGGCTCTAAATCAACAAATAACTAGGCTACAGTAAATTACATTCCTCTGATGATGAAGGCTCTAAATCAACAAATAACTAATTCAAATTATAACTGAAATGGACAAACAATATACTACAACCGACAGTAACACATGAATTTACACCGTAGAGCAACTCCAATACTTCCTAACTGAAATGGTAACAGCTTTGACAACCAGCTAGGTAACGTCTGTGAAGACGGTGTTTATCTCACACTGCGTTGAGGAACACCATCAGCTGTATCAGCGAGCGAGCGACGTCTACATTCTGAACAAGCTGTATTCTAAACGACTTTGTACAAGACAGAGGGATCGCAAGACCAGTTTTGTCCCTCTCTACTGTAAGCGTTTGTATAGCACAAAATGTTACAAAAATTATTCTTGGTCCTTCTGAAAAGTAACCTCTCAAGAGGTGAAATAAAACGATGAAATTCAGAGGAAAGAGGGTTAAGTTTCAGTCATGTATGACAAGAGGATGTCAGTGAATTAAGAAATCCTGACACAGTCGTTCTTCTAGAAGTGAATCTGTCGGCAGCTTACAGGTTTGGGAAGCTGCAAATCATTTCCAGCACTGTAAACGGACAGGGTGTATCTTTGTGGCACGTATTTGTATTATGTGTAAATAAAACCAGTCTATAAGCATAACAAGTGGAGGTGTACTGTGTCTGTCGGTCTGTGTGTGTGTACTGTGTCCGTCTGTCAGTCTGTGTGTGTGTACTGTGTCTGTCAGTCTGTGTGTGTGTACTGTGTCCGTCTGTCAGTCTGTGTGTGTGTGTACTGTGTCTGTCGGTCTGTGTGTGTGTACTGTGTCCGTCTGTCAGTCTGTGTGTGTGTACTGTGTCTGTCAGTCTGTGTGTGTGTACTGTGTCCGTCTGTCGGTCTCTGTGTGTGTACTGTGTCCGTCTGTCGGTCTGTGTGTGTGTACTGTGTCCGTCTGTCGGTCTGTGTGTGTGTACTGTGTCCGTCTGTCGGTCTGTGTGTGTGTACTGTGTCTGTCGGTCTGTGTGTGTGTACTGTGTCTGTCGGTCTGTGTGTGTGTACTGTGTCTGTCGGTCTGTGTGTGTGTGTGTGTACTGTGTCCGTCGGTCTGTGTGTGTGTACTGTGTCCGTCTGTCGGTCTGTGTGTGTGTACTGTGTCCGTCTGTCGGTCTGTGTGTGCGTGCGTGTCTTACTAGGATGCTGAGTCGTTGAGCTGGTACTCTCTGGAGCGCAGGAAGCAGGTCTGGACCCCGCTGTCCGTCCACAGTTTCCGTATCACACCGGTTAGTTCTGATGAGATCACTCCCTCCTCCGTTGTACCAGCCAATACAAACAGCTGACGAGCATCGTCCTGGTAAAATAGACCAGTGATTCATCGATTCGTTGATTGACCAGTGTTTCCCAAATCACATCTGGGACCCATACTTCCAGATACACCATATATTCCAGAACAAGCTCACCTGATTCAACTGGTTAACTAAACAGAAGAAAAATGGAAACGCAGCATGTAAAGTGTTGGTCCCATGTTTCATGAGTTGAAATAAAATATCCCAGAAATCTTCCATATGCACAAAAAACATTTCTCTCTAATGTTGTGCACAAATTTGTTTACATCCGTGTTAGTGAGGATTTCTCCTTTGCCAAGATAATCCATCCACCTGACAGGTGCGGCATATCAAGAACCTGATTAAACAGCATGATCATTACACAGGTGCAGCTTGTGCTGGGGACAATAAAGGCCACTCTAAAATGGGCAGTTTTGTCACACAACACAATGCCACAGATGTCTCAAGTTTTGACGGAGCATGCAATTGGCATGCTGACTGCAGGAATATCCACCAGAGCTGTTGTCGGATCATTTAATGTTCATTTCTCTACCATAAGCCGCCTCTATTGTCGTTTTAGAGAATTTGGCAGTACGTCCAACCGGCCTCACAACCACAGACCACGTGTAAGCCAGCCCAGGACCTCCACAGAGTGCCCCATGGTGGCGGTGGGGTTATGGTATGGGCAGGCATAAGCTACGGACAACGAACACAATTGCATTTTATCGATGGCAATTTGAATGCAGAGACACCGTGACGAGATCCTGAGGCCCATTGTCGTGTCATTCATCCACCGCCATCACCTCATGTTTCAGCATGATAATGCACGGCTCCATGTCACAAGGATCTGTACACAATTCCTGGAAGCTGAAAATGTCCCAGTTCCATGGCCTGCATATTCACCAGACATGTCACCCATTGAGCATGTTTGGGATGCTCTGGATCGATGTGTACGACAGTGTGTTCCAGTTCCCACCAATATCCATTAACTTCACACAGCCGAAGAGGAGTGGGACAACATTCCACAGGCCACAATCAACAGCCTGATCAACTCTATGTGAAGGAGATGTGTCGCGCTGCGTGAGGCAAATGGTGGTCACACCAGATACTGACTGGTTCCACGCCCCTACTTATTTAAGTTATCTGTGACCAACAGATGAATATCTGTATTCCCAGTCATGTGAAATCCATAGATTAGAGCCTAATGAATTTATTTAAATTGACTGATTTCCTTATATGAACTGTAACTCGGTAAAATCTTTGTTAATTGTTGCATGTTGTGTTTCTATATTTCGGTTCAGTGTAAAATCCCCAAGCCCTTGATAAATTGAATCAGGTGTGCTAGTCTAGAATAAATCCCCAAGCCCTTGATAAATTGAATCAGGTGTGCTAGTCTAGAATAAATCCCCAAGCCCTTGATAAATTGAATCAGGTGTGCTAGTCTAGAATAAATCCCCAAGCCCTTGATAAATTGAATCAGGTGTGCTAGTCTAGAATAAATCCCCAAGCCCTTGATAAATTGAATCAGGTGTGCTAGTCTAGAATAAATCCCCAAGCCCTTGATAAATTGAATCAGGTGTGCTAGTCTAGAATAAATCCCCAAGCCCTTGATAAATTGAATCAGGTGTGCTAGTCTAGAATAAATCCCCAAGCCCTTGATAAATTGAATCAGGTGTGCTAGTCTAGAATAAATCCCCAAGCCCTTGATAAATTGAATCAGGTGTGCTAGTCTAGAATAAATCCCCAAGCCCTTGATAAATTGAATCAGGTGTGCTAGTCTAGAATAAATCCCCAAGCCCTTGATAAATTGAATCAGGTGTGCTAGTCTAGAATAAATCCCCAAGCCCTTGATAAATTGAATCAGGTGTGCTAGTCTAGAATAAATCCCCAAGCCCTTGATAAATTGAATCAGGTGTGCTAGTCTAGAATAAATCCCCAAGCCCTTGATAAATTGAATCAGGTGTGCTAGTCTAGAATAAATCCCCAAGCCCTTGATAAATTGAATCAGGTGTGCTAGTCTAGAATAAATCCCCAAGCCCTTGATAAATTGAATCAGGTGTGCTAGTCTAGAATAAATCCCCAAGCCCTTGATAAATTGAATCAGGTGTGCTAGTCTAGAATAAATCCCCAAGCCCTTGATAAATTGAATCAGGTGTGCTAGTCTAGAATAAATCCCCAAGCCCTTGATAAATTGAATCAGGTGTGCTAGTCTAGAATAAATCCCCAAGCCCTTGATAAATTGAATCAGGTGTGCTAGTCTAGAATAAATCCCCAAGCCCTTGATAAATTGAATCAGGTGTGCTAGTCTAGAATAAATCCCCAAGCCCTTGATAAATTGAATCAGGTGTGCTAGTCTAGAATAAATCCCCAAGCCCTTGATAAATTGAATCAGGTGTGCTAGTCTAGAATAAATCCCCAAGCCCTTGATAAATTGAATCAGGTGTGCTAGTCTAGAATAAATAGAACAGTTGGAAGAGCTTTGGGAAACACTGCCATAATGTTTCTGAAAGACGAACGCCCCCCTCCTCAAGAAAACCCTGGAGGCTGCAAAACCTTCCAACTCCGCTTTCAATAAAGGCTCAGTTTTAAGCGTATACATTCCTACAGGTACCGTGCCTACAGGTACCGTGCCTACAGGTACATTCCTACAGGTACATTCCTACAGGTACCGTGCCTACAGGTACCGTGCCTACAGGTACAGTGCCTACAGGTACATTCCTACAGGTACATTCCTACAGGTACCGTGCCTACAGGTACCGTGCCTACAGGTACCGTGCCTACAGGTACATTCCTACAGGTACATTCCTACAGGTACCGTGCCTACAGGTACCGTGCCTACAGGTACCGTGCCTACAGGTACCGTGCCTACAGGTACAGTGCCTACAGGTACATTGCCTACAGGTACATTGCCCTACAGGTACCGTGCCTACAGGTACCGTGCCCACAGGTACCGTGCCCACAGGTACCGTGCCCACAGGTACCGTGCCCACAGGTACCGTGCCTACAGGTACATTGCCTACAGGTACATTGCCTACAGGTACATTGCCCTACAGGTACATTGCCCTACAGGTACCGTGCCCACAGGTACCGTGCCCACAGGTACCGTGCCCACAGGTACCGTGCCCACAGGTACCGTGCCCACAGGTACCGTGCCCACAGGTACCGTGCCCACAGGTACCGTGCCCACAGGTACCGTGCCCACAGGTACAGTGCCTACAGGTACAGTGCCTACAGAAAGTATTCACAGCCCTTGACTTTTTTTGTTTTATTTCAGCCTGAATTAAAAATGGATTAAATAGATATTTTGTGTCACTGGTTTACACACAATACATCATAATGTCAAAGTGGAATTATGTTTTTAGAAATGTTTACTAAATCAATGAAAAGTTTAAAATGTCTTGAGTCAGTACGTTTTCAACCCTTTGGTTATGGAAAGCATAAGCACATTTTTACTCCTGAACTTATTTAACAAGTAAAAAAAAATGTGCTAAAAAGTGATTCTAACATATATTGACTCAGGGGTGTAAATACTTATGTAAATTAGATATATTATATTTTGTCCAAAATATAAATAGTAAAGTACATTACCCCAAAAAACTACTTGAGTAGTACTTTAAAGTATTTTTACTAAAATACTTTACACCACTGCACTTGGGACAATATTCTGTCTTGAGATCCATGCACTTACATCACATTTTTGAAAAAGCCTCCCATTAAACCGTGTAAATTATTAAAGTGAAAGTCTTGAGTTTCGTCCACTTTCCTCAACTCTAAATCAGACCCTTGGTGAAAATGTGAGACCTGTTCAGTAGACGATGAGAACTGTAAAGACTCAGCTCATCAAATACAGAAGGGCATGGGTTCTTAAACCTTTTTTCAGCTTGAGACCCAAATGAGAAATTGACCGTCCTCTGGTGACTCAAATCACCCTCCAAAAGGACCCAAATTAAGATGAAATAGCATGTGATTATAGACGTAGCTCATAACTGGTGACCCACCTCTCACATGCCACAGAGACCCACTTTGGGTCCCGACCCATAGTTCAAAAAAGTAGGGCATCAAAGACATAATACAAACCACTCATTAAGAAAAAGTTGTTTTGCTAGAACATAAAGTTACAAAGTTACGTTGTGTTGTGTGCCTACCGCTCGTGCGGCGTCCCCAAAGTCTATCTTTAGGTGTCCCATGGCTCTGATGACGGCGATGATAGACTGGATTGTGTTGCTGTACACCACCACTCTGTACTGTTTACACTCCTCCTCAGAGTAGCCGGCCTCATGGATGATTCTGAACGGGAAAACATTCAAAACATCATACTAGTTTAGATTTCAGATAAAGTCACTCGGTCTGTTCCAATATCCACACTTGAATATCATTAATAAAGTAAAAATACAATTTAATAACACCTGGTATGAATCAATGGATTAGGTATTATAGGATTAGTATTCTACGTAATCTGGACTGTGGAACATTGTCACTCTGGTCTAAGGGAAATCTAACTGAAGTTTTGAACTTTTCTGTACATGTGACCATTCAAGACAAGACATTTCCCAAAGCCAACCAACTGTTAATGGGACTATTGTGTGAGTAAATAGGCATGATTAATGTGGGAATACAGGGTTGGTAGTCTATTCAGGCCGTGCCAGGCTAGCTGCTGTGGCCATTGTGTTATGTAATGTGTGCTTCTTCCATGGTCTCTCTGCCTGAGCGCCACGTTAAATGAGGTTAGCATCTCTCTACGCCACACACGCACACACACACACACACACACACACACACACACACACACACACACACACACACACACACACACACACACACACACACACACACAGAGAGAGAGAGAGAAAGAGATGAACTCAGCTGGCAATGGAAATTATCCCTGCACCATTAAACCCTCACAAAAGACAGTAGTGTACGTCGACAGCATATTTTCTGAAGGCCAGTTAACGGTTTAACTAAATCGGGTTAACTGTTTAAGTTAAAATAAATCAGTTATACAACTTATTAAAAATGTCAAAACCAGAAATAGTAATAGTAACCTTTTGCCGTTTGTTCGAATTCAGTTTGGACTGCAACGCGCTACCGTCGTGTTGTACGTGAGTTTGAATGCCATTTTGGGCTGCAACATTCTACCCATAGAAATGGAATGAATAGAACAGTCAAACCGCTCATCACCAACTCATTC
The DNA here is from genome assembly GCF_901001165.1 of Salmo trutta. Lineage (NCBI taxonomy): Eukaryota > Metazoa > Chordata > Actinopteri > Salmoniformes > Salmonidae > Salmo > Salmo trutta. The sequence continues at coordinate 40,845,193 of NC_042986.1, read as the reverse complement.
TAGTTCTGTGCTGCAACCATCATGGGGTTTGTGAGTTTGACATAATGCAGTTTGGAATGCAAAGTGTTCACATCGTGATGTCCTTGTTATATGTGTGTGTGTGTGTGACACATTAACTTACTTCATCTGCTTCACTATTGTACTTTTCCCAGACTCCCCAGCACCTGGGAAAAAAAAAAAAAGTCTCTCATCAATTACACGAGAACTAATAATGAAACAAAATAAGGTACATTTTGAACTGTAGTCTAAACATTTTCTCTCAATTCAATTTCAATTTAAGGAGCTTTATTGGAAATGGGAAACATATGTTTACATTGCCAAAGCAAGTGAAATAAACAAATTTACAGTAAACATTACACTCACAAAAGTTTCAAAAGAATAAAGACATTTCAAATGTCATATGTCTATATACAGTGTTGTAACGATGTGCAAATAGTTAAGGTACAAAAGGGAAAATAAATTAACATAAATATGGGTTGTATTTTTCAATGGTGTTTGTTCTTCACTGGTTGACCTTTTCTTGTGGCAACAGGTCACAAATCTTGCTGCTGTGATGGCACACTGTGGTATTTCATCCAATAGATATGGGAGTTTATCAAAATTGGTTTTGTTTTCACATTTTTTGTGGATCTGTGTAATCTGAGCGAAATATGTGTCTCTATTATGGTCATACATTTGGCAGGAGGTTAGGAAGTGCAGCTCAGTTTCCACATTTTGTGGGCAGGGTGCACATAGCCTGTCTTCTCTTGAGAGCCAAGTTTGCCTACAGTGGCCTTTCTCAATAGCAAGGCTATGCTCACTGAGTCTGTACATAGTCAAAGCTTTCCTTAAGTTTGGGTCAGTCACAGTGGTCAGGTATTCTGCCACTGTGTTCTCTCTGTTTAGGGCCAAATAGCATTCTAGTTTTCTGACTTTTTTTGCTAATTATTTCCAATGTGTCAAGTAATAACTTTGTTTTCCTCATGAATTGGTTGGGTGTAATTGTGTTGCTGTCCTGGGGCTCTGTGGGGTCTGCTTGTGTTTGTGAACAGAGCCCCAGGACCACTCTTCTCCAGGTTTATCTCTCTGTAGTTGATGGCTTTGTTATTGAAGGTTTGGGAATCACTTGTAGAATTTAACAGCTCTTTTCTGGATTTTGATCATTAGAGGGTATCGGCCTAATTCTGCTCTGCGTGCATTATTTGGTGTTCTACGTTGTACACAGAGGATATTGTTGCAGAATTCTGCATGCAGTCTCTCAATTTGGTGTTTGTCCCATTTTGTGAATTCTTGGTTAGTGAGCGGAACCCAGACCTCACAACCATAAAGGGCAATGGGTTCTATAACTGATTCAAGTATTTTTAGCCAAGGGGCCTCCCGAGTGGCGCAGTGGTCTAAGGCACTCCATCACAGTGGTATGTCGAATTTGATGTTCCATTTGATGGCATAGAATGCTCTTTTTGCCTTGTCTCTCAGATCGTTCACAGCTTGTTAGAAGTTACCTGTGGCGCTGACGTTTAGGCCGAGGTATGTACAGTGGTTCTTCCTTAAAAGTTTTGAGTTTCTGCCGCAACCTTTTATGGTAGATGGTGGCAGATTGCGTCATTCTGTCATTGCAGCGCACTACGACAAGTGGGAGTCAGAACGCTGATCTATCAGTAGTCTAAACTGTGGCACAAATTGACTCTCTATTCAGAACTTAATGGAGGTGTTTTCAGTCTCTGGCACTAGAGTCCTGCATCAGGCACACACACAACAAATGCTGGTGGTGTTCCTGGTGTTGAGAGAGAACGTAGGTCAATAGAAATGAGGGAATTACACTTGACATGTGTACTTACGATTTTCGGAAAATAGGCACGGTGGCCTTTTTGGTTTCTCTCCCTCTAAAAACAGAAATAAATCATTCTAAATACCAAACTGGCTTTATTTACCACAGTGTGAAAGACTGATAGACCCTCTATATAAAGTGAGTTTCTGAAACACGGAGTCCTTTGCTGACGTGAAGAAGAAACTGAATGAGAGACCAGCGAGGATTTGTCAGCATACAGCTGAGTGACTCACTCATTCATGGCTTTGGATCAAAATAAATAAGTACCAACATACTTTCTGATAGTCCTTAATAAAGAAATGTTTGGACTGTTTTGACCAAGTTAATCTACTCGTGTTGTGTGTGTGCGCGCGCAATTATTTGTGACATTGTCGTTATAATTAAGAATGTAAACAAAAATAAAATCAAACAAATCCTATTCATAATGAATAATCAGATGTGTTTTGCAAGCTTGATTTTTCTTTGTACTCATTTTATAATTTTTAGAGACACTACAAAACATACACATCCAAAAGACAACTACATCACACCTGCCCAGACCCACCTGTTCACACCCCCATCTCCAGCGCAAGCATCACTCTCTGCCACATTGCCTCAAACTGCACCCTTTTGTTTCTCTCTGTCGCCCACATGCACTTTAAACATTTGGATAATAAAGCATTTGAAGGCTGATATTGGTTGATTTTAATACGTCTGACAGCCAAAATTCTAACGCCACCCATCTGTCCAAACAGATCCTCAATGTAGATGGATGATTTTTAATATGTTATTGGACCATGAACAGATATGGCTCATTGACCTATACGGTCCAAATAATGATTATCCACACTTCTTTGAAAAAAATATATAATAATTGATCAACTCTATAAGCAACACTAAACTCTATTATTATGGTGGGAGATTTCAATGCGGTCTTAAATACCTCTATGGACCGTAAAGGAAATCACACTACAAACTATCACCCTCAGGCACTTAAGGAAATGATGAATGTCATGGATATATTGGAATTAGTGGATATATGAAGACTTAAATACCCTGACCTAGTGAGATATACATGGCAGAGGCTCAATCAAGCTAGTCGTCTTGATTACTTTCTTATGTCATTCTCTCTGGCACCAAAAGTTTGAAAAAAAGTGTTGATAGGGGACAGAATGCTGTCGGAGCATATACGCAGTCGGAATATATATTACTCTTACAGAATTTCCACATGGGTGAGGATATTGGAGATTTAATCAAAATCTATTGGATGATAAAAACAAGTTAACTAGGACAGAAGAATTGATAAGACTTTTTCTGACATAACATGGGTACAGCAGATCCCCTTATTGTATAGGACACTTTTAAATGTGTCTTTAGAGGCCATGCAATTCAGTACCAATCTCTAAAACAAAAGCAATTTAGGTCAAAATAGTCCATATTAACAAAGGAAATGGAATGCTACCAAAAATGATTTACTGAAACTTGTTCGAAATGGAGTCACCCATGATTCACCAAACAATATTTTGAAAGAGGAAGTACTTTAAGCATAAGTTTTCATTTCAGTCTCCTCCATCTCCACTAACCGAAGATAATTGTATGGATTTTTTCCCTATTAATAATGTAAAATCAACATCTGCACAGAAAGACTCATGTGAAGGCCAAATTACAGAGGAGGAACTGCTTGATGCAATTAAAGCCTTTAAGGCTGGGAAAACTCCAGGGCTGGAATCCATAACAGTGGAAGTATACCAAACCTTTTCAATATACTCAGAGGACTGTTATTAGCATGTTTTAACCACACCTATATAAATGGTAGATTATTGGACACTCAACAAGAAGGTCTGATTTCATTATTACTGAAACAGGATCCAAGTTGTAAATATAAATAAAATAAAAAAAAGTCATTTAATAAAAATCCTCTTACACTACAGTGCTGTGACGTAAAAATTCTAGCAAAATGCTTAGCACATAGAATTAAAGGTATTGTCTGATATTATTCATCCTAATTAGATTTTTGTTTTTACATGGACAATATTCTGGAGATAATATAAGTACTGGAAACAATAGAACACTATGAAATATCTGGGAAACTAGGCCTGGTATTCATTGCCGACTTTGAAAAGGCCTTTGATAAAATACGACTAGAGTTTATATATAAATGCCTGGAATATTTCAATTTAGGAGAATCTCTTATAAAAATGTTACTATGTATAGTAACCCTAGGTGTAAAATAGTAAAAAATGGCTACATCTCTGAAAGTTTTAAACTGTTAAGAGGAGTAAAACAAGGTTGTCCACTATCGGCATATCTATTTATTATTGCCACCAAAATGTTAGCTGTTAAAAATCAGATCCAAAAACAATTTTAAGGGATAAGAAATCCAGGGCTTAAAAACAAAGGTTTCATTGTACGTTGTTATCTTTTTAAAACCACAATTAGAATTCCTCCACAGCCTCAGAGGATCTAGATACTTTTTCTGACCTGTCTGGATTAAAACCAAATTATGATGTGTACTATATTACATATTGGATCACTAAAAAATACAACTTTTACATTACCGTGTAGTTTACCAATAAAAATGGTCTGACGGGGATGTGGACATACTCGGTATACATATCCCAAAATAATGAAATGATCTCATTCCAATACATTTTAATAGAAAGTTAGCAAAAATAGATAAGATTTTGCTACCATGGAAAGGAACCTTGTCTATTTGTGGAAAAATTACCTTGATTAACTCTTTAGTCATATCACAGTTTACCTATTTGCTTATAGTTTTGCCTACACCTAGTGAATTATATGAATTATATTATGATTCAAAACTTAGAATTGTTTTATTTAAAATTATACAAAATTCTAGCAACCAATAGAATGTTATATATGGGGGATACAACCTTCCCAGCTCTGCAGATTTTGCTGTGAGGCGGCAGAGTCATTAGATCATTTATTTTGGTATTGTCCATATGTAACTCGTTTTTGGTTACAGGTCCAGGAATGGCTGAAGAATTACAATATTTACCTGGAGCTAACTCTGCAGATGACAATACTGGGTGATTTGATCAATAATATAATAATACTTTTAGCAAAAATGTCATCTTTAATTTACAATCTGTAGAAACTATGAGAATAGAAAGCACAGTTGAAAAATATATGGCAAATAGAAATCCTATATGGATGGTGTTAAGAAATAGATGGGAGGGGTTGAATGGAGCTGAGGGTGGGACTAATAACAAGATAACAAATGTAAAATATACCTCACGCAACTGCAAAATGTCAGAAAGCATATAATGTACAGCATTTGATCATCATCTTTATGCTTTCATTAATAAAATAATGATAAAAATACTCAAAATGCAGATGTTTATTTCAACAACTGTACATTTCAGCTACATTTTAGTAGCTCCACGACCACAGGTAAAACCTTGCTGAGATGATCTATGTATTTGTTGCATTGTCATATCGTCAGGTACTCAAGCCAAAACGTCTTCATGGCCTTCACCAGTTCATTTTTGCTTGTAGGTTTGGCAGAGTCACAGATTAATGTTTTCAGTTGATGCCAAACAGGTTGGATTGGGTTTAAAAATCAGGAGAACTACATGTAGAGATGAAACAAATATTTGTAGATATACTGTAGGCCTACCGTAGGCAAGGCAATGAGTAATGTCTTGTTAAAAGTGGTGAGTCTCACTAGTGTTGAGTAATGTGCTGTTAACCTGTCTGGGCTAGGGGGCAGTATTTTCACGGCCGGATAAAAAAATGTACCCAATTTGAACAGGTTACTACTCTGGCCCAGAAACTAGAATATGCATATTATTAGTAGATTTGGATAGAAACCACTCTGAAGTTTCTAAAACTGTTTGAATGGTGTCTGAGTATAACAGAACTCATATGGCAGGCAAAAACCTGAGACAAATACAACCAGGGAATCAAAAATCTGGTGCCTGTAGATTTTTCAAGTCATTGCCAATCGAACACACAGTGACTAAGGATTCATTTTGCACTTCCTAAGGCTTCCACTAGATGTCAACAGTCTTTAGAAAGTTGTTTGAGGCATCTATGATGAACAGAGACCGAATGAGAAGGCTGGGAAGTTGGTAACCCAGGGAAGGATGTCAGTTCATTGGCGCACATTCACGAGAGAGGAAGCTCTGTTCCAAAACGTTTTTCAAGACAATGCATGAGTCCGGTTGGAATATTACTGAATCTTCACGTTCTAAAGGTCCTAAAGATTGATGCTATACAACGTTTGACATGTTTCAACGAACGTAAATAGATATTTTTATTTTTTTTACTTTTCGTCGTGACATTTTCCTTTTCGTCCTACATTTTGAGTGGCTTACTGAATGCGCAAATAACATGGAGTTATTTGGACATAAATTATGAACTTTATCGAATAAAACAACATTTCTTGTGGACCTGGGATTCCTGGAAGTGCCTTCTGATGAAGATTATTAAAAGGTAAGTGAATATTTATAATGCTGTTTATGCATTTAGATGACTCCAAAATGGCGGCTATCTGTATTGCGTAGTGTATTTTTCTGAGCACAGTACTCAGATTATTGCAAAGTGTGCTTTCCCAGTAAAGTTATTTTGAAATCTGTCAATGCGGTTGCATTCAGGAGATGTTAATCTATAATTCTTGAATAACAGTTAAATTTTTTATCAACGTTTATGACGAGTATTTTTGTAAATTGTAGTACTGATTCACCGGAAGTTTTGGGGGAAATACATTTTCTGAACGTCACGCGCCAATGTAAAATGCTGTTTTTGGATATAAATATGAACTTGATAGAACAAAAAATGCATGTATTGTCTAACATAATGTCCTAGGAGTGTCATCTGATGAAGATTGTCAAAGGTTAGTGCATAATTTTAGCTGTTTTTCTGCTTTTGGTGACACCTGTCCTTGCATTGAAAATGGCTGTGTGTAATTTTTTGTCTATGTACTGTCCTAACATAATCTAACTTTATGCTTTCGCCGTAAAGCCTTTTTGAAATCGGACAACGTGGTTGGATTAAGGAGATGTTTATCTTTCAAAAATGGTGTAAAATAGTTGATTGTTAGAGAAATTGAAATTATTAGATTTTTGCTATCTTGTCAATCAATCCCGTTACCGGGATGAGAACGGGAAGAGGGTCCCATAGAGGTTAAAAGTGGTGAGTCTCACTAGCGTTGAGTAATGTGCCGTTTAAAGTGGTGAGTCTCACTAGCGTTGAGTAATGTGCCGTTTAAAGTGGTGAGTCTCACTAGCGTTGAGTAATGTGCCATTTAAAGTGGTGAGTCTCACTAGCGTTGAGTAATGTGCCATTTAAAGTGGTGAGTCTCACTAGCGTTGAGTAATGTGCCGTTTAAAGTGGTGAGTCTCACTAGCGTTGCGTAATGTGTCGTTTAAAGTGGTGTAGGTCTACTTACTCTGCTGGCGCCTTTTTTTCTGTAGCAAGGGCCACGGTTGACTCGTCTGTGAAGATGACATCATTGAGTATCTCGCCAGCTTTGATCCATGCCTGGGCCATGCAAAAGGTCTTTGTCAGACAAAAAAAAAAAACTCTATATAAAATGTCTTACCAAGTCCACTGTCAGTGTTTAATTATTCAAGACTCCTTTCTCTTCTCTGAGCTGGAGTTCTTTTAAGAATAAACAAGAAGCCATCCACCCTTAATGGGCTATCAGCAGGACAATAGACTCTTGCCGAGTTTAGGGAACTTCAATGTATTAATGGCTGTTTGCGAGGCGTGTCACTTCTCCCATCTCTTTAGCAATGACCCCCAAATGCATTGTTTCCTAACCATATCTGTCTGGATCCAGAAATTACTATGGGAATAAATATCACTGAATGACAGAGCTTGGGGACTGGTCTTTATAAATCAATCAGATTTTTATGTGGAATGTTAGGATTATTTTGCTCTTCGCTCGCAGTCACTTAGTAGCCTAGGTCTACTGACGACCGGTCACGTTGTACAGCATCGTATTTTCCTAACGGAAACACTTAGGCCTACATCGGCTACAGTAAGAAATGCATTTTCGTTTTTCTTGGAATAGAAACACCATAATATTCATCAAACGAATTAAGCTACATTTCTAAACGTCCATCCCATATAGTCTGTTCTATTCAAGGCTCCCTTTAACTCAGGCCTACAGCGCCATGTCATGTCAATAACTTAGCTTCTCAAAGATGCCCTCTGCTGGGCAGACTAGCACTAACTAACATTAACGGCAACAATCGCAGACACTTAAATAACATGACATAGAATGACAACTTATAAAGGAAGAACCACAATATAGTTTTTTTGTGTGCTCTGGGGCAACTGTGTCTAGATGGAATTTGTATTTGTGGTCCTGGCAACTGGACCTTTTTGGAACGGCATTATTTTTGTCTTACTGAGATTTACTGTCAGAGCTCAGGTCTGACAGAATCTGTGCAGAATAGCTAGGTGCTGCTGTAGGCCCTCCTTGGTTGGGTACAGAAGCACCAGATCGTCAGAAAACAGTAGACATTTGATTTCAGATTCTAGTAGAGTGAGGCCAGGTGCTGCAGACTGTTCTAGTGCCCTCGCCAATTGGTTTATATATACAGTACCAGTCAAAAGTGTGGATTCTATATTGTAGAATGTTAGTGAAGACATCACAAATTTTAAAAATGTTAATTCAAAATCTATTTTATATTTAAGATTCTTCGAAGTAGCCACCCTTTGCCTTGATGACAGCGTCGCACACGCTTGGCATTCTCTCAGCCAGCTTCATGGGGAATGGTTTTCCAACAGTCTTGAAGAAGTTCCCACATATGCTGAGCACTTGTTGGCTGCTTTTCCTTCACTCTGCAGTTCAACTCATCCCAAACCACCTCAATTGGGTTGAGGTTGGGTGATTGTGGAGGCCAGGTCATCTGATGCAGCACTCCATCACTCTCCTTCTTGGTCAAATAGCCCTTACACAGCTTGGAGGTGTATTTTGGGTCATATTCCGGTTGAAAAACAAATGATAGTCCCACTAAGCGCAAACCACATGGGATGGCCTATCACTGCAGACTGCTGTGGTAGTCATGTTGGTTAAGTGTGCCTTGAATTCTAAATAAATCACTGAGTGTCACCAGAAAAGCACCGCCACACTATCACACCTCCTCCTCCATGCTTCACGGTGGGAACCACACAAGTGGAGATCATCCATTCACCTACTCTGCGTCTCACAAAGACACGGCGGTTGGATCAAAAACCTCATATTTGGATTCATCACATCTAAGGACAGATTTCTACCGCTCTAATGTCAATTGCTTGAGTGTCTTGGCCCAAGCAAGTCTCCATTTTATTGGTGTCCTTTAGTAGTAGTTTCTTTGCAGCAATTTGACCATGAAGTCCTGATTCATGCAGTCTCCTCTGAACAGTTGATTTTGAGATGTATCTGTTACTTGAACTCTGCGAAGCATTTATTTGGGCTGCAATTTCTGAGGCTGGTAACTCTAAATGAACTTATCCTCTGCAGCAGTTAACTGGGTCATCCTTTCCTGTGGTGGTCCTCATGAGAGCCAGCTTCATCATAGCGCTTGATGGTTTTTGCGACTGAAATTTTCCGGATTGACTGACCATGTCTCTTGAAGTAATGATGGACTGTCATTTCTCTTTGTTTATTTGCTTAAAGAAATATGTATACATCAATGATGTTGCTCTCGCTGCAGGTGATTCTATGATCCACCTCTACGCAGACGACACCATTCTGTATACTTCTGGCCCCTCTTTGGACACTGTTAATTAACCTCCAGACGAGCTTCAATGCCATACAACACTCCTTCCGTGGCCTCCAACTGCTCTTAAACGCAACTAAATGCATGCTATTCAATTGATAACCTCGCTTCATACTCGTCACCAAACCCACTGGCTACAGGTTATCTACAAGTCTCTGCTAGGTAAAGCCCCGCCTTATCTCAGCTCACTGGTCACCATAGCAGCATCCACTCATAGCACGCGCTCCAGCAGGTATGTCTCACTGGTCACCCCCAAAAGCAAATTCCTCCTTTGGTCGTCTTTCCTTCCAGTTCTCTGCTGCCAATGACTGGAACGAACGGCAAAAATCACTGAAGCTGGAGACTCATATCTCCCTCACTAGCTTTAAGCACCAGCTGTCAGAGCAGCTCACAGATCACTGCACCTGTACATAGCCCATCTGTAAACAGCCCATCTATCTACCTACCTCATCCCCATACTGTATTTATTTATTTATCTTGCTCCTTTGCACCCCAGAATCTCTACTTGCACATTCATCTTCTGCACATCTACCATTCCAGTATTTAATTGCTATATTGTAATTACTTCGCCACCATGGCCTATTTATTGCCTTAACTTACCTCATTTGCACTCACTGTATTTGGACTTTTTGTTTTCTTTTGTTCTACTGTATGTTTTGTTTATTCCATGCGTAACTCTGTGTTGTTGTATGTTGTCAAATTGCTGTGCTTTATCTTGGCCAGGTCGCAGTTGCAATTGAGAACTTGTTCTCAACTAGCCTACCTGGTTAAATAAAGGTGAAATACATTTTTTTAAAACAAGGCAGCTACCCCATGAAGCTGGCTGTGAGAATGCCAAGAGTGTGTAAAGCTGTCATCAAGGCAAAGGGTGGCTACTTTGAAGAATCTCAAATATAGAATATATATTTTGATTCGTTTAACACTTTTTTTGGTTACCACATGACTCCATATGTGCTATTTCCTAGTTTTGATGTCTTCACTATTATTCTACAATGTAGAAAACTGTAAAAATAAAATAAAGAAAACCCCTTGAATGAGTAGGTGTGTCCAACCTTTTGCTTGGTACTGTATGTTGAAGAGGGTGGGGCTTAAGCTGCATCTCTGTCTCACCTCCCGGCCCTGTGGAAAGAAATGTGTGCGTTTTGCCAGTTTTAACCGCACACTTGTTGTTTGTGTAGATGGATTTTATAATGGTCGTATGTTTTTCACCCAACACCACTTTTCATCAATTTGTAAAGTGCCAAAATGAGAAAAGCTTTTTGAAATCAACAATGCATGAGAAGACTTTGCCTTTGTTTGTTTGTCAATTAGGGTGTGCAGGGTGAATACGTGGTCTGTCGTACGGTAATTTGGTAAAAAGCCAATTTGACATTTGCTCAGTACGTTGTTTTCACTGAGGACATGTACGAGTCTGCTGTTAATGATAATGCAAAGGATTTTCCTAAGGTTGATGTTGATGCATATCCCACGGTAGATAATGGGATCAAATTTGTCTCCACTTTTGTGGCTTGGGGTGATCAGTCCTTGGTTCCAAATATTGGGGAAGATGCCAGAGCTGAGGATGTTAAAAGAGTTTAAGTATAGCCAATTGGAATCTGTGGTCTGCATATTTTATTTCATTTAGGATAACATCAACCCCACAGGCCTTTTTGATTTGGAGGGTTTGTATTTTGTTATGTAGTTCATTCAACGTAATTGGAGAATCCAGTGGGTGCTGGTAGTCTCTAAGATTTGTATTTGATCATGTATATGTTTTTGCTGTTTGTTCTTTGTTATAGAGCCAAAAAGATTAGTTTATCCATGCATCTCCATTTTGGATAGATAACTCATGTTGTTTGTTTAGTGTGTTCAAATTTTCCCAGAAGTGGTTAGATTCTATGAATTCTTCAATTACATTGAGCTGATTTCTGACGTGCTGTTCCTTCTTTTTCCGTAGTGTATCTACTCTATCGTTTAAGGCACAGGTTTTCTGGGTCTCTGTTTTTGGTTGGATAGGTTTCTCAATTTCTTTTAGGTTTTTGCATTCATCAAACATTTTGTCACTGTTGTTCATTTTTTAAGGTTGTCTACTTAAATGTTTAGATTTGATAGGGAAACAGGAGGTCAAATATACTGTTTCGATTTTCTACTTCCAAGGTTACACCATTATTACAGTGAAACATTTTTTCCAGGAAGTTGTCTAAAAGGGATGTGAATTTGTTTTTTTGGCAGGGTTCCAGACTACTGTCCTTCCTTCTATAGCATTTAATACTATTCAGTTCCTTTGATGCCTTGTGATTGAGTATTGCTCTGTTCAAGTAGACTGTGATCTGATAGGGGTGTCAGCGGGCTGACTGAACGCTCTGACTCTGGGTTGAGATCTGTCTCGCTCTCTCTCTCTCTGTCTATTTTAAGTCTTCTGAAGAGAGATGAAATACAGATGAAAGGTTAGGCTTAGAACCTCTGACTCTGGCATTTTGACTGGTAAAAACTCATGGGTACACTCACAATGGCTGCCTGGTATTGTGATGCATCTACAGGCGAAAGAAAAGCACACCAATTTAGGCAAGGTACTGGCTAGTGGAGTAGAACACTTGAAACATTAAAAAGGAGAGCCACACACTCTAGGACAGGGGTGTCAAACGTCCGGCCCGCGGGCCGGATCAGGCCCGCAAAGGGGTTTAATCCGGCCCGCGAGATGATTTTGTAAAGTATAAAAATGAGCTGCAATTTTTCAATAAAAGAAACTGCTGTTCCAATTGCGTCCACTGGATGGCGCAATAGCAATTGTGTTAAGCAAGCAAACGGTTTTACCGGAGCAGAGCAAGTAGGTCAAGCAAGTGCAGCCAGTCCGGATGAGCTACTTTGTTTTGCCCGCGATATTTATTACGGCTTCTACTTTTAATATTATGTGCTTTGGCACCCTCATTGCCCCAATATGGCTCTGTCAAAAAGAAAAGTGGACGCAGAGTGCAGAGTGTTCCAAGAAAAATGGTCATCCTCCTATTTATTCACGGAATTGAATGGGAAAGCTGTATGTTTGGTGTGTTCACAGCATGTTGCAGTGCTGAAAGAGTATAACCTTCGTCGCCACTATGTGAGTCTTCATGCCGACAAATATGACAACTTTCAAGGACAGCGGAGAAGAGAGAAGGTGAATGAACAGTTGGCGGGTCTGAAGAAACAGCAGTCTGTGTTTACTCACAGCCGAGACATCAGTGACGCTGCAGTGAAAGCTAGCTACCTCATTGCTAATGAAATCGCAGTGACTTCAAAACCATTTAGTGAGGGTGAATTTGTAAAAACATGCATGATGAAGGCAGCGGAGATTGTGTGCCCTGAAAAGCGCCAGGCTTTTGCAAATATCAGCCTGACAAGAAACACAGTTGCAGACAGGATTTCCGATCTTTCAGTGGATTTGGACAGCCAGTTGAAGCAAAAAGTAAAGTCATTTATTGGGTTTTCAGTTGCAATTGATGAAAGCACGGACATTACAGATGTTGCACAACTGGCCATTTTCATCCGTGGAGTTGATGACACATTGACCGTCACCGAGGAGTTCGTGGAGTTGGTGCCGATGACAGATACAACGACAGCAGCTGATATTTTCACCGCACTTGTCGGCGCGCTGGACAGGGTCGGAGTGGACTGGTCCCGCGCTGTCAGCCTGGCTACAGATGGTGCGCCCTCAATGATCGGGGAAAAAAGCAGGCATTGTGACAAAGTTCAGAGAGAAAGTGCAATCTGCAAATGGAGGACGTGATTTTTGGACTTTTCACTGTATTTTGCACCAGGAGGCTTTGTGTTGCAAGTCATTAAAGATGGATAACGTCATGAAGGTGGTCATCCAAACTGTTAATTTCATCCGATCCAGAAGCCTGAATCACCGTCAGTTTGACAGCCTTCTCAGAGAGAAAGACCACATCTATGGCCTGACATACCACACTGAGGTAAGATGGTTAAGCCGAGGTGCTGTGCTTAGGCGTTTCTTTGATTTACGAGAAGAAATTGAACAGTTCATGGAAGAAAAGGGCAAACCAGTGTTAGAATTTCATTCTGCAGAATGGATGCAGGACCTTGCATTTATGGTGGATGTTACAGAGCACCTGAATAACTTGAACAAACAGCTGCAAGGGCGCAACTGTCACGATTCCCACCGACGGTGGCGCCCCCTCCTGCTCGGGTGGCGCTCGGCGGTCGTCGTCACCGGCCTATTAGCTACTACCGATCCCTTTTTGGTTTTCCCTTTTTTTGGTTTTGGGCACCTGTGGCCAATTAGCTATTAGAGGGGGTATTTAGTTCAGCTGGCCCGTCTGTTGTTTGTGCGGGATTAATTTGTGTTCATTGACGAAGTGTTGTTCGTCGGCTTTACCTGGTCGTCTATTTTGTATTTTATTCCCTATGGTTGGGAACTTTTGTTTATCCTGTGTTATTAAAAACACCAAGTCGTCACGCAGTATTATGACAGCATACGTTCTTTCAAGTTGAAGCTGTCATTGTGGGAGACGCAACTCGCCGGTGGTGATGCAGCTCACTTCCCCTGTCTGAAAAATGTGTGCGCGACCCAACATGTGGCAGAGTTTTTTGCTCGCCATTCACCGTGAATCCCTCTGATCTGCCCGTCAGCATCCAACTTGAAATAATAGACTTGCAGTGTGACTCGGATATGAAGGGCAAATTTGCCGCAGCTGGCTTGGACACATTTGATCAGAATCTCTTGCCAGGTTACCCCAACTTGACAGCCCTCGCTGCAAAACTGTTGTGCATGTTTGGAACCACATATCTTTGTGAGCAAGTTCTCTCTGTAATGAGCATAAATAAAACAAAGCTGCGCTCAAGGCTCACCCACAAGCACTTGAATCACATCCTGAAGCTGGCTGCCACTCAGGATGTGACGCCTGATATTGATGCGCTGATGAAAGCTAAAAGATGCCAGGTATCAGGAGTCAAATAAACTATGCAACCCCACTTAAAGTGCTGCATGAGACACCCTGATATAGTTCTGTGATCTGTGATATACTTCTGTGAATCACTGAGGTATTGTGTGTTTGTGTGTTCTTTTTCTTTAGAATTTTCAAATAAACTTGAGGTGTTTTATGATTAATAGTGATGTTGTGCTTGTACTATTGTGGACACACTGTCCTCAGGCTCCAGCTTTATGTTTTATGTTGATCGTATTAAAACAAAGAAAACAATCTGAAGTTGATGTTTTTAAGTTATATATACACCATGATTTTACCGGTCCGGCTCACTTGGGAATAGATTTTCCTCCATGTGGCCCCTGAGCTAAAATGAGTTTGACACCCCTGCTCTAGGAGCTCAGATGCAATAATTTAGTATCCAACGTTTCGACAGACAAGCGGTCATAATCAGGGTATTGTGATGCAATCATTTCCATTGTGATGTAGAATGTTCCTTCAAATGATATTAACCTTTTCACACGTACCAACAAACGGATGTGACTCTACAGTGGTCCCTGCAGAATACGCTCAAACCGATGTGATTAGATCACTTATTTAGAATATCCAATTTCGATTGACGCAACAGTCAACATTTGAGCTAGGCACACTTTTTTCAAAGAAACATTATTGCACAAACACAGTCCTTATGTAGTAGAGTGATGTTGTTCCCCTAGATTATGCACCAAGTTGCATGCAAGGACAGTTCAAGTAGGCCAGGGCAAGAGGGGATGTTAATAAGTTAATAACAATAATAATAATAATTCAATGTGTTTTCTTTATTTAATTACAGCAGCATAGTTAATGTTATTTTTCAGTGTACAAACATTTTTTGATATCTATATTGTAAATACACCTAATTGTAAAAGTTTGTATATTTTGGTTTGGTCCATCGCGGGTTATCCGTACTTGCGGACCCTGTTATCGTTCTCTTTTGCCGGACCTTCAGCTAGCAAGGTATGTTGTCCTTGGCGCCGTAATTTGGCAATATAAAACTGTGGTAAAGTTACATAAAGTGCTGTTACGCAATTATAGGGTTTGTTACAATGTGAACAATTATAAAGATTTATGTTAACTTTCACCAGCTCGCTAATTAGGGTACCTATTGTAACTCGGGAGTATTTGGGACCGTGTTTGAGTGAGTTGCTATGTGGTCACGCAGGTGCCCGAGAGCTGTGACTGCACCGAGGGCTAACCTATTGTCTGTTGTCTCTTCGTGTGCAGGTATGTCTTTTATTTTGTTCCGAATATGTTGTATATAATTTTAACTGTATTGTATAGTGTGCTGATGGGCACTGAATGTATGTATGCAGTTCCCGCTCTTTTGCCGGACCTTCAGCTAGCAAGGTGCCCGAGAGCTGTGACTGCACCGAGGGCTAACCTATTGTGTGTTGTCTCTTCGTGTGCAGGACCAATAAACATGATTCAACCATCATAATTCCAGTTGTGGCAGTGTCCTGATTAAAAGTACACAACGCAGAACGAACCACGCTACAAACTGGTGCCGTGACCTGCCGACTGGTCAGCTCGAGCCGACCCCCAGGAGCTGTGCATGTGGCTGAGGCGCACGACCTGCGCATGCGCATTTGTTGATGGTTTGCTGTAAGCTAAGATATACTGTAAACAGTGAATGTGAATGTAGCATATTCATTAGATACAGGTATTCGTGCTTATTTGTATGTTTTTGATGAATTTGTATATTGCATTTTTTTTTTGTATTTGATTGCAGTAAATGACCTTGTATTTTAGTGCCCTGTTGAGCCATGGTAGATTCTCAAGTCCATAGATTGAGTTATGCTGGGGATTTTAGTGTGGGTAGAGGGAGGGGTGTCCTTGCATTTACACCAAGTGTACAATCAGCTCCTGGGAGTAGAGCGTTTGCTAGTCTTGAGTTTGCAAGCGCTGGGAGGGGTAGGCTGTTTGTTCCACCTGACCAGGGTATCCCACCTCTGTCTTTTGATGTACCATCATCCACAGTCCTCAGTGATAATGGGACGCCTCCGAGTCAGCTTAGTGACATTATTAAGCAGATTGGTTCAGAGATAGATTCACCTATCAGAGCAAGTTTACTGCAGTCTGGGGTTTCAAGTCTTTCTCCTGCCTGTCCCCCTCACCAACCCCAGCAGGTTCCCCTGCCTGAGCAGTGTGGGTCAACCTTTATTGATGCGTCCAAGCTGAATCTGGTTGTGAAGTCCGATGTTAGTCCTCCACCTTTCTTTAGGGGTGATGGCTCAGATAAGTACTCTGTCCTGGAGTGGGAGGAGTTAATGGGAGTCTACTTAGAGAAGAGGGGTTACACTGGGTCTGAGAATGTTGGGGAGGTGATGTCTAGGCTCATGGGGAGGGCACGGGATATGACCAAAGTCTGGATGCGTAACAACCCTGTTGTCACAGATGTTAAGGCGGTGTTCAGTGTTCTCAAGCAACACTTTGGGGATACTGTCTGCTCAGGTATGCCATTAGCTGATTTCTATTCAATCAAACCATATGCTAATGAGGGTCCAATAGATTTCTGGATTAGGCTTAACAAAGCTGCAGAGGCAGCCAAACAGTACCTTGTGAGTGAGGGCAGGACCCTACCCAATGAGTGCTCAGAGTTGGCAGTCATGTTTGTACGCAACTGTCCTGATAGAGAGTTGGCCCAAGTGTTCAAGAGCAAACCCATTCGTGACTGGACAGCCAGTGAGGTACAGGATCAGTTGGATGAACTGTTAAGGGAACGTAAAGCATGTAGAACACAACTTTCACAGCAGGTGGCTGCCGTCTTTGACTCCCCACAGGGGGGAGTGGGTCCTGTGAACAGACCTAAGGTGTCATCCTTTTCTCAAGGTGGCCGTGAACCAGACCAGGCACCATCTATATCTGAGGGTGAGACATTAGAGAAGGTTTTGACTTTGTTAGAGAAGGCTCTGGTCAGCAATACTCAGTCTGTGAACAGAGGGCCCCGTAAACAGTTCCACAAACGTCAGCGTGAGTGCGCCGTCTGTGGAAGCACTAATCACTGGACCAAAGCTCACTGTCAGATGCACCAGCTGTGCTTCAAGTGCTTCTCTCCGGGCCACATGAGCTTTGACTGTAGTGAGGCTGGGCAGCGACAGAACCCTGGATGTGGACAGACTGGCAGGTCTCAGGAAAACTAGAATGCCTCCATTCTGAGGAGGGCAATGTGGGGCAGTCTTATTTTTCCTCCACTGATGATGATATCCAATCTGTTTATTCTTACTTTTGTGAGTCAGTACCCAAGAACAACACAGTAATTTTTCAGAACACAATGAGAATTAGGCAGAATGACAGTTTGTTTTACACCTCCGTGCTAGTACAGGATAAAGTTGAGCTGAAGGGGATGTTAGATAGTGGCTCCATGGCTACTACTCTGACCGCAGATATTGTACCTCGGTTGAGGGAGGCAGGAGTGGTAGAGGGGAACTTTCTAGCTCCTTCAGATATTATCCTGGTGGGTTGTGGTGGGAAGCAAACTAGCCCAGTGGGCATGTGTGATTTAAAAATTCAGCTTTATGGTTTCAGCTATGTAGTCCCAGTGCTTATTGTAGATGGGCAGGTTGATGAACTCATTGTGGGCACTAATGTGTTGAAGTCTTTGATTAGACAGTTCAAATCAAATGACAGCTACTGGCGGGTGGTGGGTACACCAGGTTCCTCTAGCCAGTGCGATGACAGCCACTTCCTGCGTCTCCTGTCAAATCTGGAGAGATGGAGAGGAGACTCTATCCCAGATAAAGTAGGCACCATTAAGTTGAAGAGAGCAGTAACGCTCCAACCCATGAGTGAGCATCTAGTGTGGGGCCGCCTACCCCCAAAGACAAAACTCTCTGTGGGCAGTACTGTTGTTGTCGAGCCCAGCACGTCTCGTTGTGTGAATCGACACATACTAGTGGGGAGAGTAGTTACGCCTCTATGGGGGGATGGATGGCTACCTGTGAAGATAGTGAATCCAACAACATCACCAGTTACCCTGAGACGAAATGCTAAAGTGGCGGATGTGTATCCTTGCATTGCATTAGAGGATTTTGATGATGTCAAGCAGCAAGCAGCTTACCAGAACGTGGCTAAAGTTCAATGTGACAGCTCACACGGCAGTCTGACAGCTAAGAGTTCAGTTGGTGGCAGTGTAGTTCATGGTAACAGTACACTGAGCAATCTTGGACTTCAAGGCCTGTCTGTTGAGGAGTGTCCAGTTTCACAGTTCTGGAAGGATAAACTTGTCAATTTAATTGGGAAGTATGACACAGTGTTCTCTAGACATAGCCTAGATTGTGGTGAGGCAAAGGGGTTCTGCCATCGCATACGGCTGACTGATGACCGCCCATTTCGATTACCTTATCGTAGGCTTTCTCCAGCTCATTACCAAAAACTCAGGGAAACACTGGATGATATGGAGGAAAAGGAAATTGTCCGAAAATCAAGCAGTGAGTATGCCTCACCATTGGTGCTGGTATGGAAAAAGAATGGGGACTTGCGCCTATGCACTGACTTTAGGTGGTTAAATGCCCGCACTGTAAAGGACGCTCATCCCCTGCCTCATCAGGCTGATGTACTGGCCGCGCTGGGAGGTAATGCCTTCTTCAGCACAATGGACTTGACGTCAGGGTATTATAACGTGCCACTGCATGAAGAGGACAGGAAATACACGGCCTTTTCCTCTCCTTTAGGCCTGCACGAGTACAATCGGTTGCCTCAGGGCCTCTGCAACAGCCCGGCTACATTTATGAGAATGATGCTGACCATTTTTGGTGACCAAAACTTTCTAAGTCTCCTTTGTTATTTGGATGATCTGATGGTTTTTGCTAAGACTGAGGAAGAGAGTCTGCAGAGACTTGAGATGGTTTTTCAGCGGTTGCAGGAGCACAATCTTAAACTGTCTCCGTCTAAGTGCAAGTTTTTGAGGAGGTCTGTTAAGTTTTTGGGTCACATCATTTCTCAGGAGGGTGTAGCCACTGACCCTGCTAAAGTTCAAACTATTTTGAACGTGACTGAGAGCGAGATGATGGAAGCTGATGGTGTCACTCCGTCTCCTAGCAAAATCCGTTCTTTTCTTGGTATGGTAGTATACTATCAGCACTACATTGAGAATTGTTCCATGGTTGCTAGGCCATTGTTTCAGCTAACTACAGGTCAGAAGAAGCCTAGGAGAGGCAAGGGTGGGAGGAGGCCTGGTCCCTCCCGCAGGCTCACTGCTGCAGACTGGACTGCCGAATGTCAACTCGCTTTTGAAGCTTTGAAATCAGCACTAGTTGACCAGGCACTGCTGGCTCATCCAGATTTTTCTCATCCATTTTTACTTTCTGTGGATGCATCTACTAGTGGTTTGGGAGCTGTACTATCCCAAGTGCAAGATGGAACGGCAATAGCCAGGCCAATAGCTTTTGCTAGTAAATCTCTTAATCATGCACAATCCAAGTATCCTGCTCACCGGCTGGAATTTCTAGCCATGAAATGGGCCATTCATGATAAATTCAGCCATTGGCTGCGAGGGCATAAGTTTACTGTGTGGACCGACAACAATCCACTCAAATATATTCTTACAAAGCCGAGACTTGATGCATGCGAGCAGAGATGGGTTGCAAAGCTGGCACCCTTTGACTTTGATATCCAGTACATACCAGGTCCCAAGAATGTCGTTGCTGATGCTTTGAGCAGAGAGCCATTTGTCCGCTCCACAGTTCTGCACCGACTGACAAGAATTCCATATGATGTCCTGCTGGAGGAAGCCAGAGGTCTTCGAGTGGATGATGTTCAAGACATGTTCCGCCTCTCCTGTGAACAGCCCGAGGCTGGCTGTGGAACGTCTATGGCTCCTGGGAGTGAGTTAAGTAGAGCTGGAGACGATGTCAGTGGGTTGGTTTCCTGTGAAGAGGTGTCTGCTGTCCTCCATGCTCACCGCCGATGGGATGATGGTGCCACGGTGAGGGCCATTTCACATGCGCAGCACCTTGAGAAGTTGATGTCCATGGGTCAGAGCCCTTTACCTGTCTTTACACACAAGGAGCTGTATGATAACCAGTCACTGGATCCTGTCATCAGCAGAGTCATGTTCTTTGTAGATAGAGGCCGGCGCCCATCTAGGAGAGAGCGAGTCCTTGAAGCTAATGAAACAGTTTATACTCTAAGACAGTGGGGAAAACTCACCACGCGGTTAGGGATTCTGTATCGTGTCTCAAAACACCCAGTGAGTAAGAAGAAAATATTCCAGTATGTTGTACCTGTGTCTTTGAGGGGCCTTGTGTTGAAGGGAGTTCATGATGATGCTGGTCATCAGGGTCAGCAGCGCACATTGTGGCTTACGAGACAGCGGTTTTACTGGAACTCTATGGAAAAGGATGTCAAGGAATACGTGGCCCACTGTAAGAGATGCGTGTTGAGTAAAGCACCTGAGCCTGAAGCAAGAGCTCCACTTGTCTCCATTGTGGCAACGGCACCTTTGGAACTTGTGTGTATTGATTTCTGGACTGCAGAAGATTCAAACAACAAGTCTATTGATGTGTTAGTAGTGACTGATTACTTTACTAAGCTGGCATGTGCGTATCCGTGTCCAAACCAGTCTGCTAAGACTGTGGCTCGTGTTCTCTGGAAAAACTTCTTTTGCGTTTATGGGTTCGCTGATTGTATCCATTCGGACAGGGGTGCTAACTTTGAAAGTTCACTTATTGCAGAATTACTTCAGTTATCTGGTGTTGGAAAGTCCCACACCACACCTTCTCATCCCATGGGGAACGGTCAAGCAGAACGTCTAAATCGCACGCTGGGTGGGATGATTAGAGCTCTGCCAGCAAGGTCCAAGGCTAAATGGCCTCAGATGTTGAACACATTGACATTCTCCTATAACTGCACTGTTCACGAGACTACTGGGTTTCCACCCTTCTTCTTGATGTTTGGACGCACCCCTAGGTTGCCAGTAGATGTTATGTTTGAAAGTGTGCTGTTGGATGGGGACACGGTCGATGTGGATAAGTATGTCCAATCTTTGGGTGAGGATCTGAGAGAAGCCATGACATTGGCTCAGCAGCATGCAAGTAAGCAACAAAAGAGACAAGCCGAGGTCTACAACAGACGGTCGAAGGGTCATTCGGTTGAGAAGGGAGACAGAGTTCTACTTGCTAACAAGGGAGAGAGGGGCAAGAAGAAACTGGCTGATCGCTGGGACAGTGCGGTGTACATAGTTGTTGCGAAGAACAGCTCACTGAACACATATCGTATACAGCACCCTACCACTGGGCGCATCAAGACGGTGCATAGGAACCTGATTATGCCAGTCAACTTTCTGCCTTTGCCTTCATGGGAGGAACCTGAGAGTCACGGATATCTATCGAGTGGTGACGTGTTCTCTGAGATGTCTGCAGCGTCCAGCAAAATGGATGGGAGTGACGCAAGGACTGTCCACTGGGTAGCAAGCCTTCCTGAGTCTTCTGGGAGGATATTCCAAGAAGATGGTGTAGTCCCAGTTGATGGAAGTGAAGTGGAACGGCCATATGACGTCCCCTTGAGTGAGGTGTGCTCAGTAGAAGTGGACCAGAGAGAGATTCCCAAAGCCTACAAGAGTTCTGATGGCGAAACTCCATTCAGTGGGGATGGCGCTGTGACAGATGTTAACTTGGTTGAAGATGCTTTGTCAGTGTGGTCTGTGGCAATCTACCAGGATTCTGATCAGTCGTCTGACGCTACTAGTGTTGAGTCTGTAACTGAAAGTGTGCTGGCTCCGGATAGGCCGAGTTGTAGTATTCCCCAACCTGAGGTTAGACCTCTGAGCACGGTTAGTGCTGTCCGTGACATTCCTGCTAGGTTTTTGGGTGAGGGTGTTCGGACTAGACTAGGTAGATTTATTAAGCCAGTGAATAGGTTAATCCAAACTATGTTTACACAGGAAATGAAACCGTTCTTGGTTTCTCAGTGACGGTAGGATATTGTCTACCTTTTCATTTTTTTGTGTGTATATGGTAACCTAACTGGGTCTTAGAGTGATTGGTGGGTTGGTCTAATATTTTTGACAATTCATGTAACTTTGTGTGTAGTTCATCAGCATAAAATGTATTTGGCATTTTTTTGTGTATACGGTTGAATAAGGGATTAGCTACCTCTTATTTTTCCTAATCCTTCGCGGGATAGCTTTCCAGCTGATCGACCATTTGTGGGTCTAGACTTAAGGGACTACACTGGGTTACTCCATCGCTCTGTGGGTGTGAATTTTTTTCTTTTTTTTTTCTTTGCTTTGTTACCTTCGAGGTAATGTGTTTTGTGCCTATAATCTAGTGTAAAACAGTGGGGGTGAATGTAGTAGAGTGATGTTGTTCCCCTAGATTATGCACCAAGTTGCACGCAAGGACAGTTCAAGTAGGCCAGGGCAAGAGGGGATGTTAATAAGTTAATAACAATAATAATAATTCAATGTGTTTTCTTTATTTAATTACAGCAGCATAGTTAATGTTATTTTTCAGTGTACAAACATTTTTTGATATCTATATTGTAAATACACCTAATTGTAAAAGTTTGTATATTTTGGTTTGGTCCATCGCGGGTTATCCGTACTTGCGGACCCTGTTATCGTTCTCTTTTGCCGGACCTTCAGCTAGCAAGGTATGTTGTCCTTGGCGCCGTAATTTGGCAATATAAAACTGTGGTAAAGTTACATAAAGTGCTGTTACGCAATTATAGGGTTTGTTACAATGTGAACAATTATAAAGATTTATGTTAACTTTCACCAGCTCGCTAATTAGGGTACCTATTGTAACTCGGGAGTATTTGGGACCGTGTTTGAGTGAGTTGCTATGTGGTCACGCAGGTGCCCGAGAGCTGTGACTGCACCGAGGGCTAACCTATTGTGTGTTGTCTCTTCGTGTGCAGGTATGTCTTTTATTTTGTTCCGAATATGTTGTATATAATTTTAACTGTATTGTATAGTGTGCTGATGGGCACTGAATGTATGTATGCAGTTCCCGCTCTTTTGCCGGACCTTCAGCTAGCAAGGTGCCCGAGAGCTGTGACTGCACCGAGGGCTAACCTATTGTGTGTTGTCTCTTCGTGTGCAGGACCAATAAACATGATTCAACCATCATAATTCCAGTTGTGGCAGTGTCCTGATTAAAAGTACACAACGCAGAACGAACCACGCTACACTTACAAAGTTATGTTCTGAATGTGACCAGTTTATTTTTGGATGGAATGATCAGACATTCACAGAGGTAGCAACAGCATAACACAATCATCCAAACCGGAAAATATAAGCTACGTTAGTCCTAGCATTAACTGAGGAAAGATTGACATAACACAAGCAGTCATATTAAGATAACTCTCAGCTGACAGAAATCACAATGTGAATTAGCTAATAGCAATTACTATTTATAATACATCACGGGTGAGCTCAACATTGATCGAAATAATTAAGTAAAACAGTTTAAAATCGAAAGTAATCCGACTAGGGGTAGTTTTGTGTGCGTCGCCATGTTTGTTTTTCGCGTCAACC
Source organism: Salmo trutta (assembly GCF_901001165.1). NCBI lineage: Eukaryota > Metazoa > Chordata > Actinopteri > Salmoniformes > Salmonidae > Salmo > Salmo trutta. The sequence continues at coordinate 40,821,259 of NC_042986.1, read as the reverse complement.
AAAGATAAGAGGAGACAATATGAGTTTGGTCTGTTTGCAGTATGCATGTTGAAGGGGGTGTCGTCTACCGTCATTCACTTCCCTTCATTCACTTCCGGAAGTTTACCCGAAAGATGAGTGAACCATTCCTTTGCCTCATAGCATCTTTGGTCTGACAGACATTTACGTGACACCCAGAATGCATTGTATAATGTCAACAAACATGGCGCCACACATAGCTGGCAAATAGCTTAGCATTAGCTCATTATAAATCACTACAACCTTCAAAAAAGTATTTTACACACATCATAGGTGTCCACTACAATCTATGCAATAATCGGAATGCATTATTTGTCCCCAGAACTTGAAAACATGTGAATAAAACTGTAAATACATTATGCTCCATCCACCCATCCACTTCATGCTAGAGTAGAAATGACGACAGGATATACAGAAAATAAGGCCCTTATTTTGGTAGGAACGCACACGTCCAAAGTTAGTATTTGTAAAGAAAACGGCAATGCGAGCGCCAGCCAAAAAAATGTGCCAGTTTGAACAAGACTACGCAAATGTCTGCATACTCTTTTTTTTGTTTACAGTTTGTCTACGGTGTGGCTACTTCATTTCCGGTCACAACTTGTAGACTTGTTTACGTGCTGCTGTGCGATTTGTTGCTAACCTTTACTTTGCTACCTGCCAACTTTACGGTTTTTACTTTTTAATTAGCGGTTTATACTTTTTTCATTCAACTTTTTAATCCTGGAAGCTTTATCTGGACGTGGTTCATCAGGACTTCCACCAGCCGAAGCTAAGTAGTAACATTAACATTATGTCTTCTAATTGCAGTCCCTGTATTCATCATATATTATTCTACCTTTATTACAACAAGGAACACAGACTGAGACCAAGGTCTTTTTTTACAGCTGGGCCCTGCGTATACATGTTTACACATACAGTTGAGGTACAATGATTAAAAAAACGAAACAAGAAACAAAACATTCACAGATGACACAAAAAAAATACAGCAACAAATTTCACATGCACATAGGTTATTCCCCTAACAGCACAACAACTTGCATTACCCGAAACAGTTACAAGCAATACAAAAATAAAAATGCTCCAATAAATATTTAAAATGACCAAGGGGGACAAGAGTCTCAAGTTTAAGTTTAGTCTGCAGGCTATTCCATAGGCAAGGAGCGTAACAGGAAAAGGCAGCCATACCCAACTCTGTGGAAATCACATGGGCCTCAAGTGTAATCCATATACAGGATCCAAAATACAATCCCCCAAAAATATTTTTGATACTGTAGCAAAGCTAAGTAAAAAGCAGCATTCCCCAAGAGAGGATGGCTTCCACTTCAGCAGTGAAAAATGAATGAACTTCTTTGATGAAAAGATCATGATCATTAGAAAGCAAACTACGGACTCCTCTTTAAATCTGCGCATTCCTCCAAAGCGCCGTTGTCCTGAGTCTGCACAACTCTGCCAGGATCTAGGATCAAGGGAGACACTCAAGTTTTTTAATGCTATATCTCTTGACACATTGATGAAAATAATCATGGCCTCTAAACCTTCAAGCTGCATACTGGACCCTATTCCAACTAAACTACTAAAAGAGCTGCTTCCTGTGCTTCGCCCTCCTATGTTAAACATATGACTATCCACCAGATGTGTACCTAACTCACTAAAAGTGGCAGTAATAAAGCCTCTCTTGAAAAAGCCAAACCTTGACCCAGAAAATATTAAAAAACTATTGGCCTATATCGAATCTCCCATTCCTATCAAACATTATTGAAAAAGCTGTTGCGCAGCAACTCACTGCCTTCCTGAAGACAAACAATGTATATGAAATGCTTCAGTCTGGGTTTAGACCCCATCATAGCACTGAGACTACACTTGTGAAGGTGGTAAATTACCTTTCATTGGCGTCAGACCGAGGCTCTGCATCTGTCCTCCTGCTCCTAGACCTTAGTGCTGTTTTTGATACCATTGATCACCACATTCTTTTGGAGAGAATAGAAACCCAAATTGGTCTACACGGACAAGTTCTGGCCTGGTTTAGATCTTATCTGTCGTAAAGATATCAGTTTGTCTCTGTAAATGGTTTGTCCTCTGACAAATGAACTGTACATTTCGGTGTTCTTCAAGGCTCCGTTTTAGGACCACTATTGTTTTCACTATATATTTTACCTACCTCTTGGTGATGTCATTCGGAAACATAAATGTCAACTTTCACTGCTATGCGGACGACACACAGCTGTACATTTCGATGAAACATGGCAAAGCCCCAAAATTGCCCTCCATGGAAGCCTGTGTTGCAGACATAAGGAAGTGGATGGCGGCAAATGTTCTACTTTTAAACTCGGACAAAACAGAGATGCTAGTTCTAGGTCCCAAGAAACAAAGAGATCTTCTGTTGTATCTGACAATTAATCTTAATGGTTATAGTCGTCTCAAATAAAACTGTGAAGGACCTCGGTGTTACTCTGGACCCTGATCTCTCACTTGACAAACATATCAAGACTGTTTCAAGGACAGCTTTTTTCCATCTACGTAACATTGCAAAAATCAGAAACTTTCTCTCCAAAAATAATGCAGAACAATCAATCCATGCTTTTGTTACTTCTAGGTTAGACTACTGCAATGCTCTACTTTCCGGCTACCCGGATAAAGCACTAAATAAACTTCAGTTAGTGCTAAACACGGCTGCTAGAATCTTGACTAGAACCAAAAAAATGTATTATATTACTCCAGTGCTAGCCTCTCTAAACTGGCTTCCTGTTAAGGCTAGGACTGATTCCAAGGTTTTACTGCTAACCTACAAAGCATTACATGGGCTTTCTCCTACCTATCTTTCTGATTTGGTCTTGCCGTACATACCTACACGTACGCTACGGTCACAAGACGCAGGCCTCCTTACTGTCCCTAAAATTTCTAAGCAAACAGCTGGAGGCAGGGCTTTCTCCTATAGAGCTCCATTTTTATGGAACGGTCTGCCTATCCATGTGAGAGATGCAGACTCGGTCTCAACCTTTAAGTCTTTACTGAAGACTCATCTCTTCAGTAGACCCTATGATTGAGTGTAGTCTGGCCCAGGAGTGTGAAGGTGAACGGAAAGGCACTGGAGCAACGAACCACCCTTGCTGTCTCTACCCTTGCTGTCGCTCCCCTCGATCGACTGGGATTCTCTGCCTCAAATCCTATTACAGGGGCTGACTCACTGGCTTACTGGTGCTCTTCCATGCCGTCCCTAGGAGGGGTGCGTCACTTGAGTGGGTTGAGTCACTGACGTGATCTTCCTGTCCGGGTTTGCACCCCCCTTTGGGTTTGTGTCGTGGGGGAGATCTTCGTGGGCTATTCTCAGTCTTGTCTCAGGATAGTAAGTTGGTGGTTGATGATAGTGGTGTGGGGGCTGTGCTTTGGCAAAGTGGGTGGGGTTATATCCTGCCTGTTCGGCCCTGTCCGGGGGTATCGTCTCAGCCTTCAGTAGTTTATGTGTCGGGGGGGCTAGGGTCAGTCTGTTATATCTGGAGTATTTCTCCTGTGTGAATTTAAGTCTCTCTCTCTCCCTCCCCTAGGACCATGCCTCAGGACTACCTGGCCTGATGACGCCTTGCTGTCCCCAGTCCACGTGGCGTTGCTGCTGCTCCAGTTTCAACTGTTCTGCCTGTGGCTATGGAACCCTGACCTGTTCACAGGACACTGCTACCTGTCCCAGACCTGCTGTTTTCAACTCTCTAGAGACAGCAGGAGTGGTAGAGATACTCTCAATGATTGGCTATGAAAAGCCAACAGACATTTACTCCTGAGGTGCTGACCTGTTGCACCCTCTACAAACACTGTGATTATTATTATTTGACCCTGCTGGTCATCTATGAACGTTTATAACAGAACATGGTCAAGATGTTTAATCTCCACCCGGCACAGCCAGAAGAGGACTGGCCACCCCTCATAGCCTGGTTCCTCTCTAGGTTTCTTCCTAGGTTTTGGCCTTTCTAGGGAGTTTTTCCTAGCCACCGTGCTTCTACACCTGCATTGCTTGTTGTTTGGGGTTTTAGGCTGGGTTTCTGTACAGCACTTTGAGATATCAGCTGATGTAAGAAGGGCTTTATAAATAAATCTGATTGATTGATTGATTGATTGATGTGCGGGAAAAAAATGGGGAAGGGCTCTCCTTGAAGAGGTTAGTTTGTCCGGCTCAGTAAAACCTCAAACATAAAATTATCCGCAACACCGAAATGGGCCACTTCTATGTGAATTAATGAGGCACCTCATACCTCAATTCAAACTGTTGTTAGAAAATACAACTTGTTAGAAAATGATTTGGAATTGGCTAGTTGAAACATAGCCTATAGATAATTAACAGGCAGCGAGCCTTAACTGTGCTGTTGCGTAACAATCACATTTTGGAACAGTGAGTGCATTCTGACATCACGAACATAAAACAACTCACGCTGGGGCGACTCACATGTCAAAAGATTAAATGTAGCTCATGCAATGGAATGTATTTTTTGTAACGTCAGTTGAATCAACAAATCAGCATATATTTTACTTCCTGCTTTGCTCCTATGGGTACAATCACAATGGCCACCTGTCCACCCATTATGCCATCATTGACTTGAATGGGGACGCCCGTTTTATTAATTCTATGGCAGGACATGCAGTCAGGAGCGGAGAAAACGTGCATCTATTCGAATGGTCATTACGGTGACCACGGTTATTTGGCTGGCCAATTACAGTCTTCTAAAATGCGTAGTTAGGCCGCTGTCATCAACATCACTGGCTACCCAATAAGATGGTGGGGAAGCTTGTGGGCTTTAGACTGAAATAAATGACCAATAATATTATACCAAGATGGTACACAGTCTCTCAGTGGACCTGATGCCACTCTTAGTGTAGCTGTTTGTATGACTGTAGGTCTACTATTAAGAAAACGTCATGGTCCATTACATTTTCATAACCCTCCCTCGCATCCTTTTGCATTCAGCAGAGGAACTAGTAGGTGCCAGCTGGCCCGAGCTTTGTGTTCGACGTGTGAGGAAGAGAAGGTAGCTAGATTCTGCCTCTGAAAATCAGTCTCTCATTGGCCCATATTTATAGCACAGTGTGTGTGGGCTATAGAAAGGGACATGGGCACTAGTATCATGTAGAAGAATCCTCATTGACAGTACTGTAGGATGATGCAGGCTGGGATGTGACACTGCAGTAGAGAGCTGCCAGGCACTAAGGGAATACTTGGATAGCGTCAGATACCAATGGTGCTTCCCTTAACAAGGAGACAGTCAGATACTAATGGTGCATCCCTTAACAAGGAGACAGTCAGATACCAATGGTGCATCCCTTAACAAGGAGACAGTCAGATACTAATGGTGCATCCCTTAACAAGGAGACAGTCAGATACCAATGGTGCATCCCTTAACAAGGAGACAGTCAGATACCAATGCTGCATCCCTTAACAAGGAGACAGTCAGATACCAATGCTGCATCCCTTAACAAGGAGACAGTCAGATACCAATGGTGCATCCCTTAACAAGGAGACAGTCAGATACCAATGGTGCATCCCTTAACAAGGAGACAGTCAGATACTAATGGTGCATCCCTTAACAAGGAGACAGTCAGATACTAATGGGGAGAATGGGACAATTTCTGTATACCATGAACTAATGAATGTAAGACAGTTAACAGTAATGAGAAATAGCACATTAATTCACTATACTGTAGCTTGTAGGGTGTCCAATTAAAAACTCATATTTTGACCAGTGGATAAAATAATTGTGCAGATAATCCTCTAAGAAAACCAATGGTCCAAACATCATGTCTCTATCATAATTCATTCAAAAGTTATTGGAGTTTTTACACTTGTAGGATGGCCAGAATTAGAGTGACTAAATCAATGGAGGTCAGTAGGGGTTTAACAGTACATGTACTCATACCGAACTGTTCGGATTGGGGACCTCGGTTCGGTCCACACTGTGAAGCTGAACGAATACATTAAAAAAACATATTTTAAAATATTTACTTTAAAAAAAAAATGTAAACACTATGCCTATTGATTAAATCTGAGCTGAAAAAACATTTCAGGCTATTCCGTTAAATGACTAGAGCCTGTCCTATCGCACGTCATAATCAAAATTCTAATTTGAATCTTAATTGGCGCATTTCAAACTGTTATTTTGTGAGGCGCAGACGGGAACTAGTTCTGTTTCGATGGCGAGTGGTGGGGTCGTCTCCCCTCTGCACTCAAGCAGCCCTTGGCAGCTTATTCTGACAGGGACAAAGAAATTACAAGAGCATTTGGTATATTTCAGGATTTCCGTTATGAAAATGTGGTGTCGGACATTGACCGGCAGCATTTTTAATTTACCAAACATATGAGACATTTACCAGACCCATATGCATTGGGGGCGTAACCTGATTAGGGCGTCCACCCACGGTGCTCAGGGGCGTCCACCCACGGTGCTCAGGGGCGTCCACCCACGGTGCTCAGGGGCGTCCACCCAATCTCTAATATTCCACCCAATCTCTGTATGCTATTGGCTCTCCAACCCTGTTCCTGCAGCTACCCAGTGCTTATTTTGGGAAACCAAGTGAAATCTTTTCGGGAATGTTTTCACAACTAAACATATTTCATTAAACGGTTGACAGCCCCTCTGTGTGCTTGAGAAAGGAATGAAGGAGTACGGGGAGATGGAAACGCCCAGTGGTGAGATATTTTGTACCTAAAGGTAATGCGTCAGCCTATTAATTGAGAAAGTATACAAATTCCCTATAATTGTAGGATAACTCTAAACTGCCCTGAACAAATCACTGAACCAACAGCATCGCCTACAGTGGTTTTTCCCTTAAAAGTTTAGTGTTTATGTCGCGACCGTTTGTGGTAGATGGTGGCAGATTGCGCCATTCTGTCATTGCACCACACTATCACAAGTTAGATCAGCGTTCTATCGGTAGTCTAAACTGTGGCACAAATTGACCATCTTTTCGTAAATTAATGGAGGCGTTTTCAGTCGGAGAATCTCTCTTCTCTGGCACTAGTCCTGCATCAGCCAAAAAACGGTGGTGGTCCTGGAGTTGAGAGAGAACTTGGGTAAATCCAAAATGGGGGAATTATAGTTCACATGTGGACTGATGATTTTCAAAAATAGGCACGGTGGCCTTTTGGTTTCTCTCCCTCTAAAAACAGAAATAAATTATTCTAAATACCAAACTGGCTTTATTTACCACAGAGTGAAAGAGTGATAGCCAATGAGTTCTGAGAGCCAATCGGTTACAACAAAAATAATATCCATTTATTTTAGCCTAATTGTTTTTAGGACTACAGGCAGTAGGCTATTATTCCTCTTTTCCTCCATGCATTAATTTGTTTTGTCTGTATGTCTAATTCAACATTTGGCTATAAAGAAACCATGCCATGAATTAAGAACCAATATATATATTTCTCTCTCTCTAAAAGGTTTTACATTTCTAACTCAATATCACAGACCAGATTTGCCATAATGAAAAATGCATCAACCCCTACAAATATATGAATTTATTATTAACCCTGAATTATAATCGTATAAAGCCCCTTAGATGTTAATTTAGAATCCTCCAATCCTTTACATTTAATTAGATATAAGGACATTTTATTGATCTGCCAGTATTAAATTTAGAAGGCACCTCGATGAGTTCCGAGAGTCGTGTCATACCAATTATTATTGGATTATTCACCAAGGCAACCACTTGTTAGTATAAAAAATAAAAACCTATTTCTCAGTTCGGTTGGCTTTCGTGGAGATCAGACCATTTTTAATTTGCAGGGATATATTTTTTATCAAATTCGATAACATATTTGTACCACTTGTAGATGCTGTGTTTTTTTTTTTATTTACAGTAGTGATGGACAGCTGGAGGCATTTTGAAAACATGCTTTCAAACACTTGTTTTTCCCCACAAGTGTAGCAGGTTGTGAACTCTGCAAACAACGTTTCCATGATGGGCTATTAGCAGAATAATTCGGCTCGTCATTTAAAAAAGGACAGTCTAATAGCTCACTTTAGGTGTGAAACCCCCCAACTTGCATTAAGTACTGTAAAGTTTTACATTTCTAACTCAAAACCAACCGCAAAATGTCAAATAAAGCATATCAGTATTTGATCTACAACATCTTTATGCTTTCATTAATAAAATAATGATAAAAATTCTCAAAATGCTGATGTTTATTTCAACAACTGTACATTTCAGCTACATTTTAGTAGCTCCACGACCACAGGTAAAACCTTGCTGAGATGATCTATGTATTTGTTGCATTGTCATATCGTCAGGTACTCAAGTCAAAACGTCTTCATGGCCTTCACCAGTTCATCTTTGCTTGTAGGTTTGGCAGAGTCGCGGATTAATGTTTTCAGTTGATGCCAAACAGGTTGGATTGGGTTTAAAAATCAGGAGAACTACATGTAGAGATGAAACAAATATTTGTAGATATACTATATTGAAGTAGGCCTTTATGCCAATAAGTAAGTTATGCTAAAACAGATACAGTAAAAAAAAAATGCATGTAAGTTTCTTGGAATAGAAAAAACATAATATTAATCAAATGAATTAAAGCTACATTTCTGAAAAATAAATCCCATAGTCTGTTCTAACAAAAAAAGGTTAAAAAGTCTCTTTGTACAGCCAATATTAAAAACGGTGAAATGCATTCATGAAATAAAAATCGCTTTAGCCGCCATGTTGCGCTTTATTGATTGTTCAATTATTCAATCCTCCCTTTGTTATTTCGTTTTATAACTAAAATGCTTGACTGTATTTAATGACATGGATGACTTGTATGCTGTGTGATGACATGCACAAATGAATGAATGATTGATGGATGTACTGCATATTGAAGTAGGCCTTTTTAAGTTATGCTAAAACAGCTACAGTAAGAAATGCATGTTAGTTTTTTCTTGGAATAGAAAAACCATAATATTCATCAAATGAATTAAGCTACATTTCTAAACATCCATCCCATAATAGTCTGTTCTATTCAAGGCTCCCTTTAACTCAGGCCTACAGCTCCATGTCATGTCAATAACTTAGCTTCTCAAAGATGCCCTCTGCTGGGCAGACTAGCACTAACTAACATTAACGGCAACAATGGCTGACACTTAAATAACATGACAGAGAATTTTGCGGCAGCCCGCAAGCTATGCTGCAGTATGACGCAACTTTTAAAGGAAGAACCCACGTAGGCCTATTGTTCTCTCCCAGAATCATAAATAGAAAGTTTGGAGCATAAGGTAACCAGTCCATCTAGTGTGCATAATAATACAGTCTACACTCAAACGCAATCACTACAATTTGTTTAAGTTAACAATTTGTTATAGGCTAGACCAATTATGTACCAAAAGACATCTTATAAAATCAGTTTTGTTTCATGTTTTTCCTGCCATGTGTAATATGCAGTAGGCTATTTATTGTATAACGGCACAATCGTTATTTTAATTCATGTTTTTTGGGGGGGGGACTTGGGCTCATATACAGTACCAGTCAATAGTTTAGACACACCTACTCATTATAGGGTTTTTCTTTATTTGTACTATTTTCTACATTGTAGAATAATAGTGAAGACATCAACACTATGAAATGACACATATGGACATGAAGATTAGCTGTCCTGCATGCAACTTTTGACAGTAGCTATGCCTGCGCATTCTGAGAACACATAAGAAAATCAAATAGCGTATCTAAACCGGGGAAGCTACGAATTATACCACCAACTGTGTCATTTTGCCATAGTGTTTCTTTGTCATAACCCAAGGTTGCACGCCAAATTGTTACTGAACCGAAAAATAGACAAAGTTTAATTTAAGATTCAAAAACACACGATCCAGCAGCGGTGGCCTCCGCAGCTCGAGCCTGCCTCTACGCTTGACTTTCCAACGGTCGGTGTGAGAGAGTCAGTCAGTTGGTTAACAGTGGAGGCCAGCCGGAGAAGGTACCAAAAAGTTCAAAAACAGGTCATTGTAGCTATTGTATTTGTAGTAGTGTATTTCGTTGCAGTAGCTAATTCGTTTGTGACATTTTATCTAGCTTCATTTCTGGACTGTTCGTGGTTGTTGTCAAAGTTTCTCCGTTAACGTAAGCTAACGTTCATGTTAGCTCGCTAGCTATCTTAGCAAACTGTTAGAGCAGAGGTAGCTAGCTAAGTCAATAAGTTTAGGGTCTAGCCTATGTGATATTTAGACAGCTAATTGAGCTAGCTAGTGTTTTTGTTTGTAAAACATTGGTAGTCTAGCTAAGACTAGGCAAGAAAGCACCTGGTTAACATAGCTAGCTAGCTAACAGTCAACAGTTAAGGGCTCTTGATGGTGCAGCTGTAAAACTTTGAGGATCTGGGGACCCGTGCAAAACATTTTTTCAGTCTCCTGATGGGGAATAGGCTTTGTCGAGTCCTCTTCACGACTGTCTTGGTGTGTTTGGACCACGATAGTTTGGTGGTGATGTGGACACCAAGGAACTTGAAACTCTCGACCCGCTCCACTACAGCCCCGTCGATGTGAATTCGGCCTTCCTTTTCCTATAGTCCACAATCAGCTCCTTTGTCTTGCTGACGTTGTGGGAGAGGTTGTTGTCCTGGCACCACACTGTCAGGTCTCTGACCTCCTCTCTATTGGCTGTCTCATCGTTGTCGGTAATCAGGCCTACCATTGTCGTGTCGTCAAAAGACTTAATGATGGTGTTGGAGTTGTGCTTGGCCACGCAGTCGTGGGTGAACAGGGAGTACAGGAGGGGACTAAGCACGTACCCCTGAGGGGCCCTCGATGTGATTTGAGTGAGAGTAGTAATGAAGGAACATAACAATGTGATCTGAGCAGTGTTGTAAAGTACTTAAGTAAAAATACCCCAAAAAACTACTTAAGTAGTTCTTTAACATATCTGTACTTTACTATTTATATTTTTGGCAACTTTCACTTCACTACCTTCCTAAAGAAAATAATGTACTTTTTACACCATACATTTTTCCTGACACCCAAAAGTACTTTGGTAGTACTTTTACTTTACATTTTGACAGGAAAATGGTCCAATTCACACACTTATCAAGAGAAAATCCCTGGTCATCCCTACTGCCTCTGACCTGGTGGACTCACTAAACACAAATGCGTTTGTAAATTATGTCTGAGTGTTGTAGTGTGCCTCTGGCTATCCGTTAATAAAAAAAAATTGTACAGTCTGGTTTGCTTAATATAAGGAATTTGAAATGATTTATACTTTTGATACTTAAATAGTATTTACTAGGTGACTTTTAATAGTCATTTTCTATTAAGGTATCTTTACTTTTACTCAAGTATGAGAATGTAGTACTTTTCCCACCACTGGATTGACAGCAGTAATGAAGGAACATAACGATGTGATCTGAGTGATGGAGCAGTAATGAAGGAACATAACTATAGAATAACTATCTTCAAAGTAATGACTTGGGACGTCAGGTTGTGAAATGAAAGCTTCTTTTAGTAATAATACTAGTTCACGTTACATTTAAACAACTTTAGAATCTACAAACAATAAAAGAAAGTTGCTAATGAAAGTCAGGATAATCACTTGTACATAACTGGCACATTCTTTTTTCTACTTCCTGTCGCAAGGCATTCTGGTACTTGCAGTCAATACCGTAAATACAATACTAACCAACACAGCAGAAATATGCATGTAGTTCACTCAATCTCCATCACACAAATTCTACTACAATTACATACGTAAATAACTAAAGTAAATATCTTTAGATACAGCTCAATGAATTAACTGTAAACATTAACTCTGTAACCCATTAAAAGTTACAACATCCCCCCCCCGATGAACAACTGTGTTCATCTAAATCGCTGAACTGAATTAGGTCTTCTCAACAAAGTCCCTGAAACAGTATGAACTGAACATGACCTAACTAGGCCATCTCGACCTGGAAACAGTTCCTCAATCTTTCCTAGCTTCCAGGTTTGTCTGGGTGTGTTATCTTCGCCGATGAGTGCAACGTCACCCGCTTTCAGTGGGTTGGGCTGTGGCGTGTCACAGCGGTGTGTTGACTTTAGATCCAGCAAGTAGTCTCTTCGCCGGCTGTTCCAAAATCTGGTCACAAGTTTCTGCCTGTACTTCCATCTGTGTGTCATTTCCTCCTTGTTTAGCGTTGGGTGCTGAGTGTCAGCCGGAAATGGATTGGGTGGCAAAGATGTTCATCTTTTACCCACCAGGAAGTGTGCTGGGGTCAGGGGTTGTAGTTCATCCACCTCATCGTGCATGAAGAGGCCTAGAATTTAGGATAGCTTCAATCTCTGTCAGGACTGTGCACATCTCTTCAAAGTTGAGTGAAGCTCTCCCAAGAACCTTTCTCAGGCATGTTTTCACTGACCTGACGAGTCTTTGCCAGAATCCGCCCCACCAGGCTGCTCGCTCGGTGATGAACCTCCAGGTGATGCCCCTTTCTGAGAAGAGCACCAAGAGCTGGGGCTCTTCGATTGCCTTCCACAGCTCTTTCAAGTCCTGATCAGCTCTCTTGAACATTTTTGCATTGTCTGAGTAGATTACCTTGCATAATCCTCTCCTTGAGATGAATATTTTCAGAGCTAACAGGGATGTCTCTTGACTGATCTGAGACCAGTTCCAAATGCACTGCTCTGGTTGTGAACAGTGCAACATATGACTTCTTCACAGAACCATTTTCTTTCATGTAGAGCGGTCCTGCAAAATCCACACCTGTGACTTTGAATGGTGGAGATTCAGTTATTCTGTCATTTGGTAAAGGCGCAGTGACCTGCTGTCCGGCCCTTGCCTTGAATCTCTTGCTCACTATACATCTTGTCACTGTGCTCTTGACTAGCTGCCTAGCACGCAAGATCCAGTATCGCTCTCTGATTTGTACTAGAGTGTCTCTTGCTCCAGAATGCATCAGCTTCTCATGATGGTACTGTATCATTTGAGTATCTGTGCATGTTGGGCAGAACCCATGGGTGCTGCTCTCTGACTGTGAAGTTGGACTTCTGCAGTCTTCCTCCTACACTGAGACTGTGTTCGTCCAGGAACGGTTTCAGTTCTCTGATTTTACAGTTATTGTTTAGGCCTTTTCCTGCCTTCAGTAGTTTGATATCCTGACTGAAACTCTTGTGTTACCTTGATCCAGTACTTTTGTGTTTCAGTTCGTCAGCAGTTGGTTCACCTTGCATCTTTATGTTTGTACGAGCATTGCCTATGGATCTCATCATCCAGGCGGTCACTCTGAACACTCTTTTCAGTTTGCTGTACCTTTCAAGCTCCAACACGGGTTCAGTGACGTCTGTGTTTGCTGTGAGCTGTACAGTAACCTGGCAACTGGACTTGAGTTCTGTATTCACCTCTTCTGGAACCATGTTATCATCCATCTCCTCGGACTGATTGGGTGATGTCAGAATGCTGGGTCCATTCCACCATAGCTAGCTCTATGTTAAGTTTCGAACAGTTTGTCCTCTTGAAGGGAGGTCGGCTGGATTCGTTTTCCCTTCAATATGTGACCATGACTCTGGATTGGTCAAGGACTGGATCTCTGTCACTCTGTTCGCGACAAATTGTTTCCATTTCTGAGCTGAGCTGCAAATCCAATGCAACACGATCATCGAGTCTGTCCACATTTTGATCTGTTTTTGTTCCATTTTCAGTGTGGTCATCAGGTTGTTTGCTAGTCTCGCTCCAATCACAGCTCCCATGAGCTCCAGGCGTGGCAGCGTCATTTTCTTGAGTGGGGCTACCCTGGACTTGGATGCAACTAGACTTGTTGTCGTTTCCCTGTCTTGTGATTCACTTTGCAAGTAAGCTACTGCATCGCCTTTCATTTGCGTCACAGAACATGTGTAGTTCTGTGGCCGCATGTCTACGCTGTACCACCTTGGTATGGTGAGCTGGTGTAACTGGGGTAGTTCTTAACCTGTTGGGGATAGGGGGCAGTATTTGCACGGCCGGATAAAAAACGTACCCGATTTAATCTGGTTACTACTCCTGCCCAGTAACTAGAATATGCATATAATTGTTTGATTTGGATAGAAAACACCCTAAAGTTTCTAAAACTGTTTGAATGGCAGGCCAAAACCTGAGATTCCAAACAGGAAGCGCCCTCTCTGACCATTTCTTGGCCTTCTTTGTCATCTCTATCCAAAACAAAGGATCTCTGCTGTAACGTCACATTTTCTAAGGCTCCCATAGGCTCTCAGAAGGCGCCAGAACGTTGAATGATGACTCTGCAGTAACTGTCTGAAAAACAGTAGCGCATTTGGTAAGTGGTCGATCTGAGAACAATGAGACGGCCGCGCGCATGCACGTGAAGAGTCCATTTTACTTTCTCAGTCTTTGAACGAAAACAACGACTCCCGGTCGGAATATTATCGCTATGTTACGAGAAAAATGGCATAAAAATTGATTTTAAAGAGCGTTTGACATGCTTCGAAGTACGGTAATGGAATATTTTGAATTTTTTTGTCACGATACGCGCCGGGCACCCTTCGTTACCCTTCGGATAGTGTCTTGAACGCATGAACAAAACACCACTATTTGGATATAACTATGGATTATTTGGAACCAAACCAATATTTGTTATTGGAGTAGAAGTCCTGGGAGTGCATTCTGACGAAGAACAGCAAAGGTAATCCAATTTTTCTTATAGTAAATCTGAGTTTGGTGAGTACCAAACTTGGTGGGTGTCAAAATAGCTAGCCTGTGATGGCCGGGCTATCTACTCAGAATATTGCAAAATGTGCTTTCACCGAAAAGCTATTTTAAAAATCGGACACCGCGATTGCATAAAGGGGTTCTGTATCTATAATTCTTAAAATAATTATGTTTTTTGTGAATGTTTATCGTGAGTAATTTAGTAAATTCACCGGAAGTGTTCGGTGGGAATGCTAGTTCTGAACGTCACATGCTAATGTAAAAAGCTGGTTTTTGATATAAATATGAACTTGATTGAACAAAACATGCATGTATTGTATAACATAATGTCCTAGGAGTGTCATCTGATGAAGATCAAAAGTTAGTGCTGCATTTAGCTGTGGTTTTGGTTTTTGTGACATTATATGCTAGCTTGAAAAATGGGTGTCTGATTATTTCTGGCTGGGTACTCTGCTGACATAATCTAATGTTTTGCTTTCGTTGTAAAGCCTTTTTGAAATCGGACAGTGTGGTTAGATTAACGAGAGTCTTGTCTTTAAAATGGTGTAAAATAGTCATATGTTTGAGAAATTGAAGTAATAGCATTTCTAAGGTATTTGAATATCGCGCCACGGGATTCCACTGGCTGTTGACTACAGGTTAACATCTCTAGCCCAGAGATGTTAACCTGTTGGGGGTAGTATTTACACGGCCGGATAAAAAACGTACCCGATTTAATCTGGATACTACTCCTGCCCAGTAACTAGAATATGCATATAATTATTGGCTTTGGATAGAAAACACCCTAAAGTTTCTAAAACTGTTTGAATGGTGTCTGTGAGTATAACAGAATTCATATGGCAGGCAAAAACCTGAAGATTTCATGCAGGAAGTGGCCTGTCTGACAAGGTGTTGTTGTTCTTGCTTCTGTTTATTGAAGAGTCAGGATCTTAGCTGTAACGTGACACTTCCTACGGCTCCAATAGGCTCTCAGAGCCCGGGAAAAACCTGAACGATATCGAGGCAGCCTCTGGCTGAAACACATAATCGCCTTTGCCAAGTGGCCGATCAGAGGACCAAGGAATTAGGCGCGTGCCCGAGTCGACCCAGTGATATATTTTATTTCGGCTGTTTACCTAATTGCAGATTCCCGGTCGGAATATTAGCGCTTTTTTCCGAGACAAATGGCATAAAAATTGATTTTAAACAGCGGTTGACATGCTTCGAAGTACGGTAATGAAATATTTAGAAATCTTTTGTCACGAAATGCGCCGTGCGCGTGACCCTTATTTACCATTGGGATAGTGTCTAGAACGCAAGAACAAAACGTCGCTGTTGGAATATAACTATGGATTATTTTGGACCAAACCTACATTTGTTATTGAAGTAGAAGTCCTGGGAGTGCATTCTGACGAAGAACAGGAAAGGTAATCAAACTTTTCTAATAGTAAATCTGACTTTGGTGAAGGCTAAACTTGGTGGGTGTCTAAATAGCTAGCCCTGTGGTGCCGGGCTATCTACTTAGAATATTGCAAAATGTGCTTTCACCGAAAAGCTATTTTAAAATCGGACATATCGAGTGCATAGAGGAGTAATGTATCTATAATTCTTAAAATAATTGTTATGCTTTTTGTGAACGTTTATCATGAGTAATTTAGTAAATTGTTAGTAAATTCCCCGGAAGTTTGCGGGGGGGTATGCTAGTTCTGAACATCACATGCTAATGTAAAAAGCTGGTTTTTGATATAAATATGAACTTGATTGAACAAAACATGCATGTATTGTATAACATAATGTCCTAGGTGTGTCATCTGATGAAGATCATCAAAGGTTAGTGCTGCATTTAGCTGTCTTCTGGGTTTTTGTGACATTATATGCCAACTTGAAAAATGGGTGTCTGATTATTTCTGGCTGGGTACTCTTCTGACATAATCTAATGTTTTGCTTTCGTTGTAAAGCCTTTTTGAAATCGGACAGTGTGGTTAGATTAACGAGAGTCTTGTCTTTAAATAGCTGTAAAATAGTCATATGTTTGAGAAATTGAAGTAATAGCATTTCAAAGGTATTTGAAAATCGCGCCACAGGATTCAACTGGCTGTTACGTAGGTGGGACGAATTCGTCCCGCCTGCCCTAGAGAGGTTAACACCTCTTGCCATTCTCGTGTCAGATCAGGTGGTAATTCTTCGTCCCCTCTCCCACAATTCCTGGAACATGCACTTGATCCTGATGGTGAAGGTGGTCAGGAAGCCGAGAGGGTCGAAGATACGTGCAGACGACTGCAGAACACTTCTCTTTGTGTTTTCCTTTAGAATACTCAGTAGCAGCTTGAGGTCGAACACAAAGTCATCTGTTCCCGGTCTCCATACTAAACCGAAAACCTTCAGCACTACTCCATGTGTTTCTAGCGTCAATGGGTGATCAGTTGTCGTACTTTCCTCCCATTTTGTTTTCAGTTCAGGAGAGTTGATCATCTACTTGCAGAGGTCCATGCCTGCAAATCGACAGCATTCGCTTTGCAGTTGTCACAAAGTAAGCCTCTTCAACATTGCGTGAACTTGCAATGAAGTCATCTACATAAGAGTGACTTTCTCAATATCTCTACAACTTCTAGTTGTTCTGTTTCATATTGTTTCAGGTGCTTCCTGATTGTAGCTGCCAGCATGAATGGACTTGAGGAAGCTCCAAATACCACTCTTTTCATCCTCAGCATGAGCAGCTCCTCTGCATTTTCACCCCTTGGTAGGCCTGTGAGCCATAGGAATCTCACGGCGTCTCTGTCTCTCTGCTAGGGATATCTGCAAGAAAGCCTTCTTGATGTCTGCCATGAATGCGATCTCATGTAGTCTGACCATTATCAGAACGCTGAGCAGATCCGGATTCAGGTTCGGTCCTGTGAGAAGACAGTCATTGAGGGATGGACAGCCATCTTCATGGGACGAGGAATTAAAACACCACTCTCAGTTTTGTCGTCACCTTATCTTCTCAGAGTACGGTAAGTAGTATTTTACATTGTCTGCGCTTGATGCGTTGTCCTTGGGCACGTCCTCTGCCATATCCTGTTCTAAGTAGTCTTCTACAACTTCATTGTATCTGCTGTACAACGTCACATCCTTCTTCAGTCTTTTCTTCAGACCTTCAAACCGTTTCTTGGCGATTCTATAGCCGTCTCGGAGTTCTGGAATTTCTCGTTTCCATGGCAACTCCACATGGTATCGTCCATCTTTGAAGGTGGTTGTTTTCTCGAACCTCTGTAGAGCCTCGTTTTCCTCTGGGTTCTGTGTTTTCTCACTTATAATACCCAGAGACTCAAGCTCCCAAAATGCATGCAGTTGTTTGGAGACTAGTGTGTCTTCATCAAGTGGGATGAACATGCATGTTGCCTCGGCGACACGATATGGACACTGGTCCCTGCACCGACCATCCAAAAGTGCTCTCTGAAGCAACCAGCGTCTCCGTCAGTCGCTCCACTCGGCCTGATACTATCTGCCAGTAGTAGTCTGCTCCTATCAGGACAGAGAGTTCAGGATCATTGTCGTCTCCTGGAAAGTCTGCGAGCTGCAGTCCCTTTTCTATTGAGCTCATGTTGAATCTGTTCACCAGGAACCTTCATCACAGCTGTGCACCACTTGTGGGGTTTCAATTGCCTCTCACGCTATTCTCTGCTGTTTGTCCCAGACATTCTCCAAGATGACTTTCACTGTGTTGTGTTGGGACGTTGCTAGAAACACAGTGTTTCGTCCGTCTGGTTTCATCTTCACTGAATGGGGAATAACTGAGGAAACAATCATCTGCAGAAACAGTAGAGGGGTTGCACCTCACTCCTCTTACCAGTACACACAGCAATGTGATGTCTGCTTCCACATGACACATCTTTGACTTTACAGAATTTTGCTGTCTGTTTCTGTCCTGAACATAAAAAGCATCTTCCCATTTTCTTTAGTTTCTCTTTGCGTGTAGCAATATCGTGGTCAGGGCAGTTCTCTGATTTGTGGTCTACACGGTCACAGAATAGACAGTTTTGTTCCTTCTGGCTGGCTGTGTGCAGTGCCGTAGCAGATGGCATGTTGGGTCTTTTGGTTTTCATTTCATTGGAGGAGCGTGACTTATTCCATGGTTTGCTGCCTTTCTGTTGGTTGCATGATCTTGTCATTTGTAGCGCTCTCTCCCTGCTCTGAACCTCCCTTCTGTAGGAAACTGACGATCTCAGACACTTTCCATTCATCATCTACTCCCCTCTGACGACTATAGTCAAGAGCTATGTCCTCTGGAATCATATGCAGTAAGATTGGGCATAGTAGGCTTCCATAGGTTTCTGACACTACACCCAGTGATTCCAAGCTCCTAATCTGAATTTCACATTCATCATTTAGGTCAGAGGATTTCTTCACAGGAGTGAGATTCAGCAGCTTTGACATGTGAGAACTAATCACAAGATCTTACCTTCCAAATCTGCTCTTGAGCAGAGCGATTGCATCATCATAGTTACTGTCTGTTAACATCAGTATTGCTACTACCTTTGCAGCTGATCCAGTGAGATGTGTTTTCAGATAGATAAACGTCTCTTTATTACACAGTGAATCATTGATGTGAAAAGCAGTCTCATACTGGCTCCAAAACTCCTGCCACATACTGACATCTCCATAGAATTTTTCAATCAACTTTGGTAGCCTTACTGATTCTCTCTGTGATCTGTTTGAGTTAGCGTCACTCACCCGTGCTGGTAGTGGATTGAGGTCCTGTTTTATCTTTATCGCTCGTTGTGCACGGCTCTTCAGCATGATAACACGCTCTTTGTAATCCTCCGTGCATAACTGTTCAATTCCATGATCAAGTTCAAACAAGCTGTCCTCCCTCCTTAGCGGATAGCAATTCCAACAATGTACTCAAGTGATCGGTATCCGGATTTGACCGGGTTATCTCCACATCAATCTGATTCAAAATCCGTGTTGTGGAACCTCGAATGGTTCCCCGCTTTGGTCTCATTCTTTCTGCTTCATGCCGACGTTCCTCCTCAACCGTTTCAGTCGCTTCATCCCTATGATCTTCGTAGCAGCTCATACTTCTCCCGGGTTTCGGCACCAAAAATATAGAATAACCATCTTCAAAGTAATGACTCGGGACGTCAGGTTGTGAAATGAAAAGCTTATTTTAGTAATAATACTAGTTCACGTTACATTTAAACAACTTTAGATTCTACAAACAATAATAGAAAGTTGCTAGTGAAAGTCAGGATAATCACTTGTACATAACTGGCATGTTCTCCTTTTTTCTACTTCCTGTCGCAAGGCATTCTGGTACTTGCAGTCAATAGCGTAATCCAATACTAACCAATACAGCAGAAATATGTATGTAGTTCTCTCCATCTCACAAATTATAAAAAAAATACCTAAAGTTGTATTAGGAAAGTTGTTTGAAATGTTTGGATCAAGATTACAGGTAACTTATAAGATATTTTGTAGTCATGTTGCGTGAGTTGGAACCGTTTTTTTTAATCAAACGAGCCAAATAAATTGACATTTTGGCGATATAACGACGGAATTAATTGAACAAAACGACCACTTGTGATGTTTATGGGACATATTGGAGTGCCAACAAAAGAAGTTCTTCAAAAGGTAAGGGATGAATTAAATCGTTATTTCTGACTTTTGTGTCACGCCTGGCGGGTTGAAATCTGATTTTTATGTGTTGGTATGCTGGGCGCTGTCCTCAGATTATCGCATGGTTTGCTTCGCCGTAGAGCCTTGCCGTAAAGCCTTTTTGAAATCTGACACGGTGGCTAGATTAACAAGAAGTTCAGCTTTAATTTGATGTATTGCACTTGTGAATGTATGAAAGTTAAATATTTTTTATTTAAAAAATATATATTTGGCGCTCTGCCATTTCACCGGATGTTGTCAAATCGATCCTGTTAACGGGATTTGAGCCATAAGAAGTTAACTTCTTAAAGCATTGTTGATTAAGGTTTGTAAGTAAGCATTTCACTGTAATTTCTACACCTTTTATATTCGGCGTATGTGACAAATAAAATGTAATTTGAAGTGTGATAAAACGGATACGATTACGAGGATGACAAGATCGGCCCACCCCTAGTGAACACGCTGTTCTGATAGAACAATCTGTTGTCTGCATTTGACCTAAAGAAGAACAATACTGCTTCCCACTTTGCTTCACAACCAAGTACGGAATTGCTCCGTCCACGACTGCAAGGCCCTGCAGCGGGTGGTGAAGACGGCCCAGTACTGTTTCTTATTGTTGTTTCATTGTCCAGAAGGAATCTGCAAGTAAGCATTTCACTGGATGGTGTATACCATGTGTATCCTGTACATACGACTAATAAAACTTGAAACTATGAGTGAGCCGACTGCTACAGTATAACTAATTTACAATAGGCCTACAGGGTGTGAACACTGCATATTAACAAAACATGCGAGTGTGGTGCGAGTGAGCACTCCTGTGTGTGTATGCATGTAGGTCTATAGGTCTGTATGTGTGTGTGTGTACACACACACACACACACACACACACACACACACACACACACACACACACACACACACACGTGTCTCCTAAAAGGAGCACAAATCACCACAGAGTCATTAAGTTCAATAAAACATGCATGGATGGTTGAATCAGCATTTGTACTGTAGCACCACACTAATTAGTCTAGCTTAGACAGTGAGGCACTGCAGGAACAATGGTACAGTAGTCACTATTTAGAGGTTCGACTGGTTACTAGACTATTTAGAGGTTGGACTAGGAATCCATATAATAATAAACACTTGTTTTTCAGCTAAGGAACCTACATCTGAATGATCCAAACAGCGTAAAGATAAAGCATATCATCTAAAGTGTTCTAGACTCCATTTCTACGTGTTCTGACTGACGACATCATGGATGGGAGTCAGGACAACTCTGACGCGACTAGAACAGACAGCGGTTGTAAAGCAAGAACAAGCTTTAGTCAGGGATGGATTGTTAGAGAGGAAAAGATGGGAGGGAACAGTTACTTTACGTTCTGCTCTGGATCAGGTAAACCGATAACGCCTGACAAGTTTTACTATCCTCTTTAAAACATCTGAAACGTGTTACCTTAACCCCTCCCCCATAAAGCATGTGGTTGCCAATGGAGCCATAGAGTACAACTACAGCCAGGATATGGACACACTATGTTCCATGTATGTGTGTGTGTGTGTGTGTGTGTGTGTGTGTGTGTGTGTGTGTGTGTGTGTGTGTGTGTGAGTGAGAGAGAGAGAAACAGCACTATGCAGATTGGTGTTAAATAGGCTTACACATCTTGTGGGAGAACCTTCCAGAAGGACAACCATTTCTGTAGCACTCCACCAATCTTGCCTTTATGGTAGAGTGGCCAGACGAAATCCACTCCTCAGTAAAAGGCACATGACAGCCTGCTTGGAGTTTACCAAAAGGCACCTAAAGGACTCTCAGAACATGAGGAACAAGGCTCTCTGGTCTGATGAAACCAAGATTGAACTATTTGGCCTGAATGCCAAGTGTCACATCTGGAGGAAACCTGGCGCCATCCCTACAGTGAAGCATGGTGGTGGCAGCATCATGCTGTGGGAATGTTTTTCAGCGGCAGGGCCTGGGAGACTAGTCAGGATTGAGGCAAAGATGAACGGAGCAAAGTACAGAGAGATCCTTGATGAAAACCTGCTCCCGAGCGCTCAGGACCTCAGACTGGGGTGAAGGGAAACGGGAAAACAACCCTAAGCACACAGCCAAAACAACGCAGGAGTGGCTTTGGGACAAGTCTCAATGTCCTTGAGTGGCACGGATTTGACCCCAATCGAACATCTCTGGAGACCTGAAAATAGCTGTGCAGCGACGCTCCCCATCCAACCTGACAGAGCTTGAGAGGATATGCAGAGAAGAATGGGAGAAACTCCCCAAATACAGGTGCCAAGCTTATAGCGTCATACCCAAGAAGCCAAAAGGTGCTTCAACAAAGTACTGAGGAAAGCGTCTGAATACTTATGTAAATGTGATTTGTGATAACTTGTGATAATTTTTTTTATACATTTGCAAAAAGTTCAAAAAACCTGTTTTTGCTTTGTCATTATGGGGTATTGTGATGTCATTATGGGGTATTGTGATGTCATTATGGGGTATTGTGATGTCATTATGGGGTATTGTGTGTAGATTGATGAGGAAAAACCAATTCATCCATTTTAGAATAAGGCTGTAACATAACAAAATGTCTAAAAAGTCAAGGGGTCTGAATACTTTCTGAATGCACTGTAAGTGATTAATTTACAATATTAACATAATTACAATAATATTGTTAAAACGGGACAATCAGTAACAACAATAATGAAGGATAAAAATAACTATACCGCACACACTCAGGGGTCTGATTACTTTCCGAATGCACTGTAATTCCAAAGTATACTCTGGCAAAATGTACATTGTTTGGTTAATAAAGCAATTTGAATTGAGAGAGAGAGAGTGTCTGGAGCTTAAGAGTTAATTCAACAAGTGGAGAAAGACCCTAAACTACATTTAGATGTCACCTACATACATACACAATGTTGCATAAAGTAATCAATTGAGATCCGATCACACTAAAGCAAGCAATGGAAGGGCAAATTAACCATATGTAGCTACAAGTGATGCCAGGACAACAACCTCTCCCTCAACGTGAGCAAGACAAAGGAGCTGATAGTGGACTACAGGAAAAGGGGGGCCAAATACACTCCCATTCACATCGGTGGGGCTGTAGTGGAGCGGGTCGAGAGCTTTAAGTTCATTGGTGTCCACATTACTAACAAACTATCATGGTCCAAACACACCAAGACAGTTGTGAAGAGGGCACGACAATGCCTATTCCCCCTCAGGAAACTGAAAAGATTTGGCATGGATCCCTAGATCCTCAAAAAGTTCTACAGCTGCACCATCGAGAGCATCTTGCCCGGTTGCATCACCGCCTGGTATGGCAACTGCTCGGCTACAGAGGGTAGTGCATAGGGCCATGTACATCCCTGGGGCCAAGCTTCCTGCCATCCAGGACCTCTATACCAGGCTGTGTCAGAGGAAGACCCAAAGAATTGTCAGACTCCAGCCACCCTAGTCATAGACTGTTCTCTCTGCTACCACACAGCAAGCGGTACCGGAGCACCATGTCTAGGTCCAAAAGGCTTAACAGCTTTCACACCCAACCATAAGACTGCTGAACAGCTAATCAAATAGCTACCTGGACTATTTGCAGTGAATCCCCCCCACACATTGTTTTGTCACTTTACCCTACCTACATGTACATATTACCTCAATTACTTCGACTAACCTGTACCCCCGCACTTTGACTCTGTACCGGTACCCTTGTATGGCCTCGTTATTATATTGCGTTACTTTTTAGAACTTTATTTAGTAATTATTTTCTTAAAACTGCATTGTTGGTTAAGGGCATCAAGTAAGCATTTTACGGTCAGTTCTACACCTGTTTTAATCGGCGCATGTGACAAATAAAATGTGATTCAATTTGAAGCGATGTCTAACTACAAATTGTACCACTGTTACGAAACAGCAAACAAAAGCATTTTCTTCCTCTAGATGTTGGTGCTTTTTGTTTGGTTAGTGGGGAAATAGCTTTCTACTGTAAAATGACTTACCTAGTAGTAGTAGTTTCACTTCCCTGGACGCTTTGTCTCGGTCTTCTCGTAGGTTCCTATCAATCATTTTACTCCTTTCCATCGCTGCTTTATCCTCTTGGCTGATTGTACAACCCATTTTCAATCTCTTTAGTTTGCTACTTGCTGCTTCTTCAAGATCTGGTTTGAATGGCAGCTACCGCTCAGAAATAGTTGGTGGGAAATAGAAAACGTTCGGGTGATTTGGCGATTAGTTTCGCCCAGTCAGAGCCAGAAACAGAGGCAGAAACAGAGGCAGAAACAGAGGCAGAAACAGAGCCAGAGGCAGAAACAGCCAGAGACAGAGGCAGAAACAGAGGCAGAAACAGAGGCAGAAACAGAGCCAGAGCCAGAGCCAGAGGCAGAGACAGAGGCAGAAACAGAGCCAGAGCCAGAAACAGAGCCAGAGACAGAGCCAGAGCCAGAGGCAGAGACAGAGGCAGAAACAGAGGCAGAAACAGAGCCAGAAACAGAGCCAGAGCCAGAGGCAGAGACAGAGGCAGAAACAGAGCCAGAGCCAGAAACAGAGCCAGAGACAGAGGCAGAAACAGAGACAGAGGCAGAAACAGAGCCAGAAACAGAGCCAGAGGCAGAGACAGAGGCAGAAACAGAGCCAGAGCCAGAAACAGAGCCAGAGACAGAGGCAGAAACAGAGCCAGAGACAGAAACAGAGCCAGAGCCAGAGGCAGAAACAGAGGCAGAGACAGAGCCAGAGGCAGAAACAGAGGCAGAGACAGAGGCAGAAACAGAGCCAGAGCCAGAAACAGAGCCAGAAACAGCCAGAAAAAGGCGTTGGCACTCCACCAGTCGACCACTATTGCTGCTATCTATCCCACATGGGAAAGAAACGGAGACGCTGACAAACTCACGCCACCAAACAAGTGTGGTTTAGCGTTGAAAGAACTACGGATGCTGCCGAACTAGTAGAAACTGCGTTTTGTAACGTAAAAGTCGATCCCTGCGACCTATAGGCTAGCTTAGGAAGAAAGTAGCTACACCAACAACAACAACAAATGGCTTTCCTATTACAAATGTTAACGTAGTAAAACATTAACTGGTGACTAGTCTCCCTAATTCTTTCAAAACTACTGGCTCTCTAGCTCGTAATACCACTCAAAGCTACTGCGTAATTGATTCATAAAACATATCTACCTACATATGTCAAGTCTCCTTGATTTTTGCCAATGTTGTCGCATATGGCGAGCGTGTACGCATCTGCCAGCTGCGCTCACCTACGTCACAACAGGTTAAAAAGACTATCTATATTTTTGGGGGGGATGGATGGAAAAGGATGTGCCTCTCCGACACTAAAATAATATCGGCCTACACATTACTCTGGTCTCAGTAGTAGATGCTCAGTAGATGTTAATGCTCACCCTTTGACTATGATTGTTGCAGCAATCCAAAAGCCTCTATTTGAGGGAATACAATACATCATTATTTTTTGGGGAGGCGGGGGGTCGGTCAGAGGAACTTTTTTCTTTGGTATGAGCTCCCCCAGTGGAATTCTATCGTCATTACAGGCAGCTCAGATTTTATGAGGGCACATCTGCATCCAGTCAAGACATGATGAGACAGACATCATCACATGTAAGTTTTATTGACAATTGCCTAATTTAATTGGCAAATTAGATCAACATAGCCTATTGATTATAAAAGGCAGCCACAGGATTTTAGAAGATGGCTATGTAATTTGATATGAGCAAAATGTCCTCTCTCCTAAAAAAGAAGGATGTTGAAATAAATCCCAATGTATTGTCATATATATATATATATATATATATATATATATATATGAGGTATATATATATATATATACCTCAGTGGTATATGTCTATTGAGCATGAGAGTGACTGACTCAATAGATCCTCTGTAGAGGGGGATGGTGGGATGAGAGAGGGATGAGATGAGGAGAAGGAGAGAGCATATCAGAATCGTTTTCTCCTCTCGTCCTCTTGCTCCTCCTACCCCGCTTCCTCCAAAATGTCATTGGTGACAGGTTGCCATGGAAACAGTGGATGGATTTCATCAGGGGAATGGACTCTCTACAAGGTGTCGAAAGCGTTCTATAGGGATAATGGCCCATGTTGACTCCAATGCTTTTCACAGTTGTGTCAAGTTGGCTGGATGTCCTTTGGGTGGTGGACTATTCTTGGTACACAGGAAACTGATGAGTGTGGAAAAACCCAGCAGCGTTGCAGTTCTTGACACACTCAAACCGGTGCGCCTGACACCTACTACCACACCCCGTTCAATCTTTTGTCTTGCCCATTCATCCTCTGAACGGCACACATACACAATCCATGTCTCAATTGTCTCAAGGCTTAAAAATCATTTTCTAACCTGTCTCTTCCCCTTCATCTACACTGATTGAAGTGGATTTAACAAATTACATCAATAAGGGATTATAGCTTTCACCTGAATTCACCTGGTCAGTCTATGTCATGGAAAGAGCACATGTTCCTAATGTTTTGTACACTCACTGTATAATCCACAGCATAATTATTAACTTGACCAAAAATATAAAATATAACCACTATATTTTAGTTATGCATTTTGTATTTATCTTTAAAAAAGATATAATTTGTCTTCCATTTTGACATTAGAGTATTTTGTGTAGATTGTTGACAAAAAAAGACAATTAAATCCATTTTAATCCCACTTTGTAACACAATAACATGTGAGGTGTGGGGTCTGAATGTGGGGTCTGAATACTTATGCAAGGCACTGTAGATGACTCTGGATTTCATCAGAGAAGTCAGGAATGAAGTGAAAAAAGCACACGTTAACTGGATTCACCCCAGCCAGCGAGGACTGGATTCACCCCAGCCAGCGAGGACTGGATTCACCCCCAGCCAGCGAGAACTGGATTCACCCCCAGCCAGCGAGGACTGGATTCACCCCAGTCAGCGAGGACTGGATTCACCCCAGCCAGCGAGGACTGGATTCACACGAGCCAGCGAGGATTCACCCCAGCCAGCGAGGACTGGATTCACCCCAGCCAGCGAGGACTGGATTAACCCCAGCCAGCGAGGACTGGATTCACCCCCAGCCAGCGAGGACTGGATTCACCCCAGCCAGCGAGGATTGGATTCACCCCCAGCCAGCGAGGACTGGATTCACCCCAGTCAGCGAGGACTGGATTCACCCCAGTCAGCGAGGACTGGATTCACCCCAGTCAGCGAGGACTGGATTCACCCCAGTCAGCGAGGACTGGATTCACCCCAGCCAGCGAGGACTGGATTCACCCCCAGCCAGCGAGGACTGGATTCACCCCCAGCCAGCGAGGACTGGATTCACCCCAGCCAGGGAGGACTGGATTCACCCCAGCCAGGGAGGCCTGGATTCACCCCAGCCAGCGAGGACTGGATTCACCCCAGCCAGCGAGGACTGGATTCACCCCAGCCAGCGAGGACTGGATTCACCCCAGCCAGCGAGGACTGGATTCACCCCAGCCAGCGAGGACTGGATTCACCCCCAGCCAGCGAGGCCTGGTTTCCCCCCAGCCAGCGAGGACTGGATTCACCCCAGCCAGCGAGGACTGGATTCACCCCAGCCAGCGAGGACTGGATTCACCCCCAGCCAGCGAGGACTGGATTCACCCCAGCCAGCGAGGACTGGATTCACCCCAGCCAGCGAGGACTGGATTCACCCCAGCCAGCGAGGACTGGATTCACCCCCAGCCAGCGAGGATTGGATTCACCCCAGCCAGCGAGGACTGGATTCACCCCAGCCAGCGAGGACTGGATTAACCCCAGCCAGCGAGGACTGGATTCACCCCCAGCCAGCGAGGACTGGATTCACCCCAGCCAGCGAGGACTGGATTCACCCCAGCCAGCGAGGACTGGATTCACCCCCAGCCAGCGAGGACTGGATTCACCCCAGCCAGCGAGGACTGGATTCACCCCAGTCAGCGAGGACTGGATTCACCCCAGTCAGCGAGGACTGGATTCACCCCAGCCAGCGAGGACTGGATTCACCCCCAGCCAGCGAGGACTGGATTCACCCCAGCCAGGGAGGACTGGATTCACCCCAGCCAGCGAGGACTGGATTCACCCCAGCCAGCGAGGACTGGATTCACCCCAGCCAGCGAGGACTGGATTCACCCCAGCCAGCGAGGACTGGATTCACCCCCAGCCAGCGAGGACTGGATTCACCCCAGCCAGCGAGGACTGGATTCACCCCAGCCAGCGAGGACTGGATTCACCCCAGCCAGCGAGGACTGGATTCACCCCAGCCAGCGAGGACTGGATTCACCCCAGCCAGCGAGGACTGGATTCACCCCCAGCCAGCGAGGACTGGATTCACCCCAGCCAGCGAGGACTGGATTCAGTGAACTAAACTATCAGCCTACACTCCAGTACAAGGTAAAACATTGTCTTACTAGTATGCACATGCAGAGAAGAACCATATCAGAGGTCAGTTATATGTGCCTCATCCAGCCTATAACTTCAAATTGAACCTTGCCGATGATTACCCGGTTTGGATCTTGGGTCTCACAAGCAACCACATCAAGGGGACAACATTTGCATTGATTGACATTGTTGACAACCTGGTATAAGCCACAATGACATCATTCTTTACCTGACAAGCAGGTATAAGCTATAATGGCCTCATTCCTTACCTCAATCATCAAGTTTGCAGACGACACTACAGTGGTAGGCTTGATTACCAACAGCGAGGAGACGGCCTACAGAGAGGAGGTGAGGGCCCTCGGAGTATGGTGTCAGGAAAATAACCTCACACTCAATGTCAACAAAACAAAGGAGATGATCGTGGACTTCAGGAAACAGCAGAGGGAGCAGCCCCCTATCTACATTGACGGGACAGTAGTGGAGAGGGTGGAGAGTTTTAAAGTTCCTCGGCGTACACATCACGGACAAACTGAAACGGTCCACCCACACAGACAGCGTGGTGAAGAAGGCGCAGCAGCGCCTCTTCAACCTCAGGAGGCTGGAAAAATGTGGCTTGTCACCGAAAACCCTCACTAACTTTTACAGATGCACAATTGAGAGCATCCTGTCGGGCTGTATCACTGCCTGGTACGGCAACTGCTCCGCCCATAACCTTAAGGCTCTCCAGAGGGTGGTAAGGTCTGCACAACGCATCACCGGGGACAAACTACCTGCCCTCCAGGACACCTACACCACCCGATGACACAGGAAGGCCAAACAGATCATCAAGGACAACAACCACCCGAGCCACTGCCTGTTCACCCCGCTAACATCCAGAAGGCGAGGTCAGTACAGGTGCATCAAAGCTGGGACCGAGAGACTGAAAAACAGCTTCTATCTCAAGGCCATCAGATTGTTAAATAGCCATCACTATCACAGAGAGGTGGCTGCCTACCTACAGACTTGATATCATTGGCCACTTTAATAAATGGAACACTAGTCACTTTAATAATGTCACTTTAATAATGTTTACATATCTCGCATTACTCATCTCATATGTATATACTGTATACTGTATCCTTCACTATCTATTCTATACTATCTATTGTATCTTAGCCGCTCTGTCACTGCTCATCCATATATTTTATACTTATATATTCTCATCCCATTCCTTTACTAGATTGTGTGTATTAGGTTTTGTTGTGGAATTTGTTAGTATTAGGTTTTTTTGTGGAACTGTTAGATATTACCTGTTAGATAGTGCTGCACTGTCAGATCTAGAAGCATTTCACTACACTCACAATAACTGCTGCTAACCATGTGTATGTGACCAATAAAATTTGAATTGATTTACCTGACAACCAGGTATAAGCTATAATGACATCATTCCTTACATGACAACCAGGTATAAGCCATAATGACATCATTCCTTACATGACAACCAGGTGTGAGTATAAAGGCATCATTCCTTACCTGACAACCAGGTATAAGCCATAATGACATCATTGCAGCCAGTTGCCTCCCATCTCCTCCTACTAATCCTCCTCTAGCCTGGCTCCTCTAGCCTGGCTCCTCTACCCTGGCTCCTCTAGCCTGGCTTCTCTAGCCTGGCTCCTCTAGCCTGGCTCCTCTAGCCTGGCTCCTCTAGCCTGGCTCCCCTGGCTCCTCTAGCCTGGCTCCTCTAGCCTGGCTCCTCTAGCCTGGCTCCTCTAGCCTGGCTCCCCTGGTCCCCTGGCTCCTCTAGCCTGGCTCCCCTGGTCCCCTGGCTCCTCTAGCCTGGCTCCTCTAGCCTGGCTCCTCTAGCCTGGCTCCTCTAGCCTGGCTCCTCCCTCTAGCCTGGCTCCTCCCTCTAGCCTGGCTCCTCCCTCTAGCCTGGCTCCTCCCTCTAGCCTGGCTCCTCCCTCTAGCCTGGCACGTCTGCTTCTGCTCCCTTGCCAACTCCTTATGGAATTGCATATGTGGCTTGACAATGACAATGGAGTAGACAAATGTACAAACAGACCTGGAACAAGGCTATTCAACAGCTCCCTAAACTGACCTGGGAGCAGGCTATTTAACAGCCCCCTAAACAGACCTGGGTCCAGGCTATTTAACAGCCCCCTAAACTGACCTGGGACCAAGCTATTCAACAGCCCCCTAAACTGACCTGGGACCAAGCTATTCAACAGCCCCCTAAACTGACCTGGGACCAGGCTATTCAATAGCCCCCTAAACAGACCTGGGACCAAGCTATTCAACAGCCCCCTAAACTGACCTGGGACCAGGCTATTCAATAGCCCCCTAAACAGACCTGGGACCAAGCTATTCAACAGCCCCCTAAACTGACCTGGGAC